>NC_133326.1:31603864-31888864 GCF_042186555.1 Aquarana catesbeiana
CATGCTTGACCAGACATATGTTGACCTGCCATGCAGTTCGTTGGCAAGCGTATCTAAAAGACCCACACCAAAGAACAAAGAGCACCTCTACTTGCTCCTCATCAGCTGAGATCTCCAACCCCACTATACCTTCAGTCCTCTCTGAGACCTGCACTGAGAGGAATGAAGGTGTAGAATTAGGTGTGTTACAGCCAAGTACTTGTGGGCAATCTGCTTTCGGTACACCGACGTCAGATTGTACCAGGCAAATTTCCCTGCCCCAGCTGCTGCACCGCTGAAAGAAGTTCGCTCCCAGCCATCCACATGCCCAGCGGTTGAATGCTAGCTTGGCAAAATTGCTAGTACTTCAACTGCTACCTTTTCAGTTGGTAGACTCTGCCCCCTGAGTTTGTGGAATGTGCGGTTCCTCAGTGGCAGGTACCGAAATGCCACTTTTTCTCATGAAAGGCGATTCCAGCTCTCTACCGGCATGTGGAAGGCAATGTCCATGCATCGCTGGACAGGGCGGTCAGCGGTAAGGTGCATATTACCGCTGACTCATGGTCCAGCAGGCATGGACAGGGACGTTACCTAAGTTTCACGGCGCATTGGGTGACTCTGCTGGCAGCTGGGAAGGATGCAGGACAAGGTGCAGTAGTGTTGGAGGTTGTTCCACCACCACGCCTCCCAAATGCCATTACTAATGATTCTGACACACCTCTCTCCTCCACCCCTTCCTCTTCTTCTTCCTCCATGGCCTCTGCCTGTGCTTTGCCCTCGGAACCAGCGGCGCTCTGTAGGCGTTCAAGGGGCTACGCAAGTATGCAGGCCAAAAGATGCCATGCAGTGCTTGAGCTGGTGTGCTTGGGGGACAGGAGCCACACTGGGGCAAAGGTTCTGTCAGCTCTGCAGGGGCAGGTTCAGAGGTGGTTGACGCCACGCCAACTTAAGGCAGGAATAGTGGTTTGCGACAATGGCACCAACCTCCTCTCTGCCCTCCTACAGGGACAAATGACCCATGTGCCCTGTTTGGCTCACGTCCTTAACTTGGTGGTGCAGCGGTTCTTGGGCAGGTACCCGGGCTTACAGGATGTCCTGAGGCAGGCCAGGAAAGTCTGTGTGCATTTCCACCGGTCATATAATGCCAGTGCTCGGCTGGCAGACCTCCAAAAGGAATTTAACCTGCCCAAGAACCGCCTAATCTGTGACATGCCCACCAGGTGGAACTCAACGTTGGCCATGCTGCAGCGGCTGCACATGCAGCAGAGGGCCATCAATGAGTACCTGTGCGACTATGGCACCAGGACAGGGTCAGGGGAGCTTGTTTTTTTTTCCCCACGCCAGTGGGCCATGATTAGGGATGCATGCACTGTCCTGTCACCATTTGAGAAGGCCACGAGGATGGTGAGCAGTGACAGTGCATGCATCAGTGACACTGTCCCCCTTGTCCACTTGTTGGAGCACACGCTGCGTGGAATAATGGACAGGGCACTTGAGGCAGAACAGAGGCAGGAAGAGGAGGACTTCCTTAGCTCTCAAGGTCCCCTTTATGTTCCTGTGTTCCTGTGCCCACCGATCACACAGGAAGAGGAGGAGGAGGATTGTGTCAGTATGGAGGTGGAGCCTGGCACTCAGCATCAGCAGCAGTCTTTAAGGGATCATTTACAGTCCCAAGAAACACATGGACTTGTACGTGGCTGGGAGGAGGTGGCTGCGGATCATGTCGTCCTTAGTGACCCAGAGGACTCCGGACCGAATGCCTCATCAAACCTACGCTGCATGGCCTCCCTGATCCTGCAAAGCCTGCGGAAGGATCCTTGTATTCGTGGTATCAAGGAGAAGGACCAATACTGGCTAGCAACCCTCCTTGATCCACGTTACAAGGGTAAGGTTGCGGATCTTATCTTGCCGTCGCAGAGGGAATAGAGGATGAAACATCTTCGGGAGGCCTTGCAGAAAGGTCTGTGCAACGCGTTCCCAGAGACTGGGAGGTTACAAACTCCTGTTTCTGGACAACATGTTGCTGAGGCTTCGGTCAGTCAAAGAAGGAGCGGTGGAGAAAGTGGACGTCTGACCAATGCGTTCAGACAATTTTATAGTCCGCAGCCCCAAGGTATGATCGGTTCCAGCAACCATCGCCAGCGTCTGTTTTACAAGGTGCAGGAATACCTAGGGGCAAGATCTGACTTCGACACCTTTCCCACCGAAAATCCTCTGGGTCACTGGGTCTTGAGGATGGATCACTGGCCAGAGCTTGCACAGTACGCAATTGAGCTACTGGCCTGTCCTGCATCCAACGTTCTTTCGGAACGCACATTCAGTGCTGCTGGAGGCTTTGTAACTGATCACAGGGTGCGTCTGTCCACCGACTCAGTCGATCGACTGACCTTCATAAAAATGAATCAGTCTTGGATCACCACCAGCTACCAAGCACCTGATGCTGATGTAACCGAATACATTCTTTTAAAATGTCAGATCCCTTCAAAGACTGCCTATGCTGATGCTGAGTGACTATACTGTTATACTGAGTAATTATCCTCTTCCTCCTCAATGATCATGCTAATAGCTTGTAAGAACATTTTTGGATCTGGGCGCCGCCAGTCCCGCCACCAGTGCCTAAGGCCCAATTTTTCAGCCCCTGTGTAACAGGGGCGTGTAATTACAATTTTTGATGCAATTCTTTGCAGCAGGGCTAGTTCCTGCGCTCCAACTAGAGTATCTGTGAGGGGTTCCAGTGTTGTGGCACTAGCACCAGTGCCTAAGGCCCAATTTTTCAGCCCCTGTTCAACAGGGCTGTTTCTGCGCCCACCAAGAGTATCTGTGAGGACTTACAGTGAAATCTACCCCTAGGAAGGGAAATTCTCTCCTGTAAGAGTTAATATGGGAAAAACTTTTCTCCTTTCCATTGATGCTTTATCACCAATCCTTGATTCACAAAAATGTTCAAAAAACATTTGTCATTGGGACAAAAAGTGAGGTGAAATCTTCTGAAGAGGAGCACAGACAGCAAAACAAATGTCACAGGGGTGATAACCCTTCCCTATGTTTTCCAAAAAGCTTAAAATAGATTTTTTGGCTGGAGCTAAACACGTTAAAAATGTACTAGTTCAAAATTACAAACAGATTCTACTTAACAACAAACCTACAGTCCCTGTCTTGTTTGCACCGCCTGTATACTGCTGTTCAGAGTATATAGGGCCTGGGGGCCCCACACCTTTCCTTTTTTAATTTGGGTGCGGGGTTCCCCTTAATATCCATACAAGACCCAAAGGGCCTAGTAATGGACTGGGGGGGTACCCATGCCATTTGTCTCACTGATTTTCATCCATATTGCCAGGACCCGACATTACATTAAAGCCGCAAGCAGTTTTTTATGACTTTTTTTCCTTTAAAAATTACATTTTGTGCAGGGACTGTTCTAAGCACGGGAAACATGCGCCACTTTACAGGCATACTATAGACACCCCCCAGGTACGATAGTTAAAGGAATATTTCACTTTTTTTTTTTAACTTTAAGCATCATTAAAATCACTGCTCCCGAAAAAATGGCTGTTTTTAAAAGTTTTTTTTTGCATTGATACATGTCCCCTGGGGCAGGACCTGGGTCCCCAAACCCTTTTTAGGACAATACCATGCAAATTAGCCTTTAAAATGAGCACTTTTGATTTCGAACGTTCGAGTCCCATAGACATCAATGGGGTTCTAACGTTCGTGCGAATTTTCGGTCCGTTCGCAGGTTCTGGTGCGAACCGAACCAGGGGTTGTTTGGCTCATCCCTACTCTAGAGAAACGGATAATTGCATTGCAGACCTCATGTATGTAGTAAGTGCTTTGGACATGGAAGAGGTTGGATTTTATTTTCTTTCTGACAAAGAGGTTTCCAAAATGAATAACTGCTCTGTACTCTTCTGTACAGAACTATGACTACCAGCTCTCTCCCAAAGGTCATTATAGAACTATGACTACCAGTTCTCACTAAAAGGTCATTGTAGAAGTCCTTTTCCCACATATTGCACCTCTCACTTTTTTGAGAGGGGTAAACAGAAGGTTTCCAACAACTGCTCTACATGTACTCATTAGGCAACTTACCTTGGCATAGAAGGAATCATATGAATAGGCAATCACCCCCCAGCCTGTATTTTTTGTTTATGCAAGTAGCTCCAGTACCAAACAGCTACAATGTAGGAGCTCCATATGACTAAACTCCAGCCATAACCCTCTTGAAGTATACTGTAGATAGCATAGACTCAATTTCCTTGGAACCAAGATATTTGATAGTTGAATTTGTTTTGATCGCTACATATCGGTGTGATCTTGTATGTATGGCCAGCCTACCACCTACCACAATAAATGTTACATCCCACCTAAGTGAATTGTTACTGTTGCTGTATTGAAATGTATCACATGCTTTTGTTCTTATATAGTCTGCTACTGGTGGTTTAGGGCCATCACATCTTATATGTGAATTGGTATCTCCCTCTGTCCTCTCCTCCTGTTTAGGAGCTAGTTCAGTCCTAGCTAGACCCTCCCTGGTTCATCCATGTTCTCTCAATTAACTGCTTCAGCCCTGGAAGATTTTACCCCCTTCCTGACCAGAGCACTTTTAGCGATTCGGCACTGCGTTGTTTTAACTGACAATTGCGCGGTCGTGTGACGTTACACCCAAACAAAATTGACATCCTTTTTTTTCCCACAAATAGAGCTTTCTTTTGGTGGTATTTGATCACCTCTACGGTTTTTATTTTTTGCGCTATAAGCGAAAAAACAGCGTAAATGTTGAAAATATTTTTTACTTTTTGCTGTAATAAATATCCCCCAAAAATATATAAAAAAACTAATTTTTTCCTCAGTTTAGGCCGATATGTATTCTTCTACATATTTTTGGTAAAAAAAATTTGCAATAAGCGTATATTGATTGGTTTGCGCAAAAGTTATAGTGTCTACAAAATAAGGCATAGTTTTATGGCATTTTTATTATTAATTTTTTTTATTAGTAATGGGGGCAATCTGCAATTTTTATCATGACTGCATCATTATGGCGGACACATCGGACACTTTTGACACTATTTTGGGACCATTGTCATTTATACAGCGATCAGTGCTATAAAAAATGCACTGATTACTGTGTAAATGACACTGGCAGGGAAGGGATTAACACTAGGGGGTGATCAAGGGGTTAACTGTGTTCCCTGACTGTGTGTTCTAACTATAGGGGGAGGGGACTGACTATAGGAGACGACAGATCGTGGTTCCTAGCTATTAGGAACTCACGATCTGTCTGTCCTCACAGAACAGGGCAGGGAAGGGGTTAAACACTAGGGGACGATGAAGGAGTTAAGTGTGTCCTAGGGAGTGATTCTAACTGTAGGGGGATGGGCTTCCACTCACATGACAGCAATCACCGCTCCCAATAACAAGGAGCAGTGATTTCTGTCATGTCACAAGGCAGAACGGCGAAATGCCTTGTTCACATGCAGCTCCGTGACACGATCGCCGGGAGACCAGAGGACATTGAGTTCGGTGGTCCCGCGGGCACGGTCACGCTGTATGCGGCGGGTGCCCGCTAGCCCCGCTAATTAAAGGGGACATACAGGTACGCCCATTTGCCCACCGCTGCCATTGTGCCGACGTATATCGGCGTGCAGCGGTCAGCAAGTGGTTAATGTTAACCTCCCCAGAAACAGGGTTTAGCAGAGTCATTGTCTTTTTCCACTTCGAAAGACTGGAAAAACAACCTCTGTACTGTAATTATTTGAAATAAAATTGTGTATTATTCAACTTCTGTGTCTTATTGAAGTGTTAAGCTGTCCGTGGATGCTGCCAAGTCAGCAGGTGACCATTCTGTTCGGGCAGACTGGGTCTATGGAGGTATGTCAATGCATTAAGCGGTATTTGAAATCATAATCTTGAATAGGAAAGACTTCAGTCCTCTGAGAAAATGTAAAAACAGCAGGGAAAGGTTCCTACCATTGTGAATATTAGCAGTCTAGGAGAAGAAACATTGGGTCTGCATAGTGGGGTTTAGCTCAGCAAGAAAACATTTTTACATAAATCATCATGACTGCATGATTACATTCAACTAAAAACGATAGGATCTTTATGCTTTGCTGCAAATTATTTCAATATGTGAATGGTTTTTCAAATACTTAAAGTGGTTCTAAAGGCTGAAGATTTTTATCTTAATGCATTCTATAAATAAGATAAAAAGCCTTCTGTGTGCAGCAGCTCCCCTCAGCCCCCCAATACCTACCTGAGGTCCCTTTCTGTCCAGCGATGTTCATGAGTGTCTTAGCCATTCGAGATCCTCCCTCCTGATTGGCTGAGACACAGCGGCGGCGCCATTGGCTGCCGCTGCTGTCAATCAAAGTCAGCTAGCCAATCAGGGGACACAGGGAGCTGTGACTCAGATCGGGTGCCCCCATAGCAAGCTGCTAGCTGTGGGGGCACTAAACAGGAGGGAGGGGCCAGGAGCACAGAAGGGGGACCCGAGAAGAGGAGGATCTGGGCTGCTCTGTGCAAATCCACTCCAACAGAACAGGTAAGTATAACATGTTTGTTACTTTTATAGGAAAAAAAACAAGACTTTACAAGTGCATTTCTCCTCCCCCCAGCCCCCACTTATACTCAGGGCCGTCTTTAATATTAATTGGACCCTGGGCAAACATTTTCTCGGGCCCTCCCAAATCCACTTGTCAACTATTTTCAGGCAGTGTGGGCTCAAGGGGCAGCTGCTTTGGGCCCCACAACAATGACTGGGCCCAGGGCACCTGCCCCTTTTGTCCTGCCTTAAAGAAAGCCCTGCTTTTACATATCTTAGCCCGATCTTGACCCCACAATGTGCACGGTAGCAGCAGCTCTGTTGGCTCCCTCCTCATAGGCTCAGAGACAGCAAGGGGAGTCATTTGCTGTAAATCAATGCCAGTGAGGAGGGAGCGTTGGGTGGGGAGGGGGCTGGGCCAAAAAGTGCTCTGTGTGTCTATGAACACACAGAGCCAGCTCAAGAGCAAGCACACATCAGTGCCCCCATAGCAAGCACCTTGCTATGGTGGGCACTCGGCGAGGGGAGGAACGTCGACGGGGGACCTAAGAAGGGGAGGAACGGGGCTGCTCTGTGCAAACCCATTGCACAGAGCAGGTAGGTATGACATATTTGAAAAATCAGGGTTTACAATTACTTTAAAATGTGAAATGTTTGAGATGATATTTATTTATGCTGCATCTACACTGTACATAATAACTTGCAGTATATAATTTGTGTTTCAATAGATTTTTATTGGTTTTGGAAAATAAGTAAAGAAGATCATATAATGGAGCAGCGAACAATCCTCGTCTGCTCCAAGCATGTAACGGGGAAACATACAAATGCAAAGCAAAGTAAGGTCTTCCCTCTAACTAGACATGTGCGGTTCGTCTAGTTCCGAATTAATATTCAGACAAATTTTTAGTTATTAGGAGATTCGGATATATCCGAATACCTGAATTACAATATAAACAAATATTACCGAATGCTCCAAATAACGTAATGATATTTGTTCGAATTTTCGGAAATTCGGACTGAAATTCGAATCGAATCTTACATTGAACTCCAGTCGAATTCTAACTGTACACATATTGCTGAAATCAAAGACTGTGTGTTGTTAGAGAACCATTTCAAAATAATGCTGTTTTTGTTAAGCCAAAGATGATTTAAAGAGTCATTGTAATCATTTGATGAAGATTTTTCTTTTGTTTATTCACTTTGCTGCATTCGAATTGAAAACAATATAACACTTTCGTTTAGACCGAAAATGTATCGATTTGATCATTTCAAATGGAAAAATAACGGTAAATTTGAAGAAAATTCGAAAATTCCGAATACGAATTCCAAAAATGAATTGAACGAATCAACCGATTTTACCTAAACGAAATAACTAGATTAACGAATCGGAATGAAACTAAACAAAACAAATTTTTTTCATCATGCACATGTCTACCTCTAACATACATAAACTTTCTAAGGAAAGACATCAACTTATTATAGACTACTAATAAAGCGTTTGAATAACATAAACGCAAAAGGGTTACCATATGGCTAATACCTGATGAAGTATATGTATACGAAAGATCATGGACTCGGATGCATAACATTACTATAACTTAATCACAATGAAATAGTATTGATGGCAATAAGGCCTCCTACTCATATTGTGCTATAGTTAAGGCACTTGCAACTATCAAACATTGCAACTGTCCTATATGAGGGACCATATTCCCCAAAATATGCCCAGAAAAGTCTGGGTTACAAAAAAGGCTACAAAAACACGATGCCAAGGTTGGCAAAAAACAATGAGGGCAAAAGAAAAGAAAGAAACGGAATAAGAGAAAGGAAAATCCATCTGGGAACCTTCCGTCGGTCGACTAGAAAAATAACTCTATGTATTAGGGACCTGCAAGGCAAGCCAGGGGGGCCATGTTTTATCAAAAAGGGATTGTTTGTCACAGTGGCGGCTGGTGCTCAAAATTTTTGATTTTTTTGGGGGGCGCAAACAAACTGAAATATACTGAACCCCCCCCCCCATCAATTGCAGCCTCACTGTGCCCATCAAACGCAGCCACTGTGCCCATCAAACGTAGCCACTTGTGCCCATCAAACGCAGCAACTGTGCCCACCATATGCAGCCACTTGTGTCCATCATATGCAGCCACTTGTGCCCATCATATGCAGCCACTGTGCCTATCATATGCAGCCACTTGTGCCCATCATATGCAAACACTTGTGCCCATCATATGCAAACACTTGTGCCCATCACATGCAGCCACTGAGCCCATTATATGCAGCAACTTGTGCCCATCAAATGCAGCCACTTGTGCCCATCAAATGCAGCCACTTGTGCCCATTATATGCAGCCAATTATGCCCATCATATGCAGCCACATGTGCCCATTATATGCAGCCAATTGTGCCCATCATATGCAGCCACTTGTGCCCATCATATACAGCCACTTGTGCCCATCATATGCAGCCAATTGTGCCCATCAAATGCAGCCACTTGTTCCCAGTATATGCAGCCACTGTGCCCATCAAATGCAGCCACTTGTGCCCAGTATATGCAGCCACTGAGCCCATCAAATGCAGCCACTGTGCCCACCGACCCCCCCCCCCCACTTGCGGGGGTTGCGGCTCTGGCGCACTCTCTGCGCCCCCGAGCCCACCCTATTTTGAAGCCTTTCAGAGCCTCTGGCTCTAATCAGGTGCTTCAAAAAGTACCACCCCCTCCCACCCCTGCCATAGGAATCCATGCGTCTGGCTTCCTGAAAGGGGCCAGGCGCATGGATTGGGGGGGGCAGCCACAGTGTACAGACCGCCACTGGTTTGTCGTGTAGAATACTAACTATCTTTTCGTTCAACATGATCAACCTAAGTTTGCATTTCATCAATGCTATGTCTATAACAGGGCTTTTCCATGCTGTGGCACATAAAATGTATGCAGTATATCATTTTGATTTTACATTGTATGGCTTGTGATGTCCAGTCCCCATGTGATGGCATGCCTAGAACGATATTTATAATGCACAGCTACATTCTAGGAATGATAGATTTTTCGTTTTCTAGGAATCGTGGTTTCTAAGCCTTGAGGCTCCTGTGTTATCATAAAATATGTTGCTTTTTTCCACATGTCCATGCAACCAAGTAAATCTGTTAGAAACCACCATTCACAAATTCTCAAATGTCTACATATGCAAGAAAAAACAACATTAAAGGAATACTATAGATACTATAGGAAAACATAAACTACTTTCCTGACAGGCTCCATGGCAGCATACGTGCGAGTAGGCCCCGCCTCCATAACTACCCAATAGGACCCCTCTCCCATAAATCTTTGCTCTAGGCTGCTATCCATGTTCCTTTTTTGTCCTCCTCCGTAGGACCAGGTGTTGGTTCTCTTACCTGAAGATGATCCTCCCTACGATCGAATCAGCCGAGTGCCAATTTTATTCCTCCGATAGGCCCTGACTGTTAAGCAGGGTGTGGAGTGTATAGCAGAGTAGTGCTTCAGATTGGATCGGTTCATCTATGTGCGCACGGTCTGTTTGCCTATTGTTTCAGGCGACCATTATCTGCTGCCAAGTCCGGTATGTGTGTGTATGGCGGTTCCTCGGCCCAGGTGATCGTAGGTGGAGGGGTACGTTTTCAGATTTATATACACATGGCAGCAGTGTTTATGTGTTGTTTGTACCTTTCCTGTATGTTTTTCCCTCATCGCTGGTGTCCTAGCTGGCGCAGACACTTCCTGCTTTCCAGCAGCCGCTCCCTCATTCATTTCCGGGTACCGGTGTGCGCTCTGTGCATGCGCGGACCCAATACAAAGTTGAGGCTTGGTTCGCGCATGCGCGCGAGCGTCTCGCGTCTGACGTCGACGATGATGACACGGGCGGCACTTTTAAAAGCTGTGGCAAGCTTACAGAGCCCCGGGAATGATAGTGGGTGATACGGCGACTTCCCGGGGCAACTATCTTGACGATTCAAGGTAAGACAAGCTCTATTTTCTGGGTATAATGTCTTTGTCAAGCCAGCTGATGTGTGAATCTGTCTCTGCAGTTTCCTATTGTGTTGACACTATGGACTCCTCACTGCCCCCTAGTGGCCATCCCGTTTGTAGCAGGTATGTTTGCATTTATGCTTTTTACCTGTGCAAGGATTGAGAGTAGGATTTTAGGACACTAGCTGATTCCTGTCTCTATCTTTTCTGTGCTTCTTTCCTTACAGCCCTTCTAGGTCTCATCCACACCGTAGTTCCCATAAAGGAAGTGGATCATCAAAATCACACCACCGGCAATCTTCCTCCAGGTCTAGCCATCATAGATCTCCTTCCGGATCTGAACAGCGCAGTAAAAATCCTTCTCATCCCCCTTCATCTCACTCTAACAAGAGATCGGAAAAATCATGCTGGGGGTGCAGGATGCCTGTTCCAGTAGACAAATCTGTCTGTGATCACTGCTTCTCTAAAGCTGCAGATGAGAGGGATGGTGCAGACCAGTGTTTAGAATCTATGGTGAGACGGGTTGTGAAATAATCTCTACAGGAAAGGGAGGCTCAACAACCCTGTGATTCCCCATCAGACCCATTATGCCCTCTAGTGGGAGAGGGTTCAGTACATGAGACATGGGAGTCTTCCCAGCCAAGTCACCATTCTGCTCCTGTTTCAGACAGCGAATCGGATCTGGAAGATCCTGGCGTGGGGTTGGAATATGCTTAGCCCCTTCTTTGGTGAAAGCAGTGAGAGAGGCCCTGAAGTGGGAAGATCCGGTTACTTCCCCCCCAAAACAGAGAAAATTTTTCAAGCAGCTCAATAAGGAGCGACAATATTTTCCTTTTCTCTCTGAGCTGGGCGATATCATATCTGAGGAATGGAGCAAGATGGACAAGAAGAGTTCCATGCAATCAAAAGTCTTGAAACTATATCCTTTTAAGGAAGAGGAAGTAAAACACCTTGAGTCAGCTCCTTTAGTGGATGCAGCACTGATGAGACTAGCAAGATATGTAACTCTTCCCTTAGAGGATACTGTATCTTTTAAAGATCCTCTGGAAAGACGAATTGATTCAGATCCAAAAAGGATCTACCTGACATCAGGAATGGCATGTAAGCCAGTACTTGCAATAGCTGCAGTTTCCAAAGCCTTGGAATCTTGGTCTGATAATGTGGATGAGTTCTTAAGAGGTATCTCTATTGAAACAGCTAAAGATTCTCCTATCCAGGAGATCAGGCTGGCATCAGCCTTTCTTGGGGAGGCCTCTATTGATGTCATCCGCCTTATGTCCCGGGTTATGTTGGCGGCTGTTTCAGCACGTCATGCTTTATGGCTCCATCCGTGGTTGGCGGATCTGGCTTCCAAGCAAGCTTGGTGCCGAATTCCTTTTGAAGGAACTTCATTGTTCGGCAACAAGCTTGATAGTGCCATAACCCGGGCCACGGGCGGTAAGTCTGGTTTCCTCCCTCAAGATCGACGTCTACAAAATCAGAAACGCAATTTTCCTAAAAGACAAAATTCTGATCGCGCTAGGGAAGCGCGTAGCTACAGGCCTGGTCGGGAGTTTTCAAGGTCCTGTAAATCCAGGCAGTCCTCTTTTAAGAGACCCACAAAGGGTGATTCCTCTGGCAACCAGGACTCCACTAAGTCCTTTTGAGATTGGGCCCGCTCAGGCATGCCAGGTCGAGGCTCGTCTTCGCCACTTCAGGCATGTCTGAGCGGCCTCAATCCGGGATTACTGGACCATCAAAACGGTCTCTGCCGGTCAAAAGTGGGTCTTCAACAACACCCCAAGACTCAGATTTGTCCCTACAACTCTTCCAGGTTCAGAAGAAAAAAAGCAGGTTCTGTTAATCTACGTGAACTGTTTATTGGCTCAAGGCGCAGCCATCTCTGTTCCAGAAGACGAAAGAGGCAAAGGCATGTATTCACCTCTGTTCATGATACAGAAGAAAAACGGTACATGGAGGCCAGTAATAGACTTAACCCATCTCAATTCCTTTATTCGGAAGGAAAAGTTAAAAATGGAATCTTTACTTACAATTCAACAGTCAGTACATCTGGGAGATTGGATGATTTCAATCGATTTGAAAGATGCTTACTTTCACGTGCCAGTGGCAACGGATTTCCAACAATTCCTCTGCTTTGCAGTAGGCAATCAGCATCTGCAGTTCACATGTCTACCTTTCGGCCTAACAACATCACCTCAGGTCTTCTCCAAGGTCCTATTATCTGTTGTAGCTCTACTCCTCATCAAGGGGGTTCGTCTTCACCACTATCTAGACGACCTACTTCTTCTAGCTCAAAACAAAGATCAACTTTTAGAGCACAAGAGCTTAGTCATCTCCACTCTGCAGGAATTTGGGTGGCTTCTGAATTTAGAGAAGAGCCATCTAGAAGCAACACAATCCCTTGTGTTTCTAGGGGCTCACTTCAACACAATGGAAGGCACCATCTCCCTTCCAGAAGAGAAGATTGGAGTGATTTGAGACAGAATACACGCAGCCCTTGCATCATCTCACCTCTCCGCTCTCCAATGCTTGAAAGTAATTGGCACAATGACAGCCACCATTCCTATGGTGAAGTGGGCCCAATGGCATACACAACCCTTCCAAAAAGGGTTCCTTCAAGAATGGGATTCTTCCAGCCGAGTCCAGCACTTACACCTTACTCCAACCATGAGAACGTCTCTCCTTTGGTGGCTTCAAGGGAAAAATCTGCGCAATCACCATTCAATCATTCCCATCTCATGGGTCACAATAACATCGGATGCCAGCAATCGGGGATGGGGCGCTCACTGCCTTTCAGAGGTGGCTCAGGGCAGATGGATTTCCCCTGCTCGAGGGATTGTCTCCAACATTCTGGAGCTGAGGGCCGCCTTTCAGGCATTCCTGTCATTTCGCCATCTAATAAAGGATTCATCAGTAATGCTAAGGTTGGACAATACAACCGCGGTGGCTTACATAAAGAAGCAAGGTTTAACTCGCAGCTGGTCTCTGTTACAGGAAGTGGAGCCAATAATGAGCTGGGCTCAGAAGTATTTGTCCAACATCTCGGCGGTTTACATTCCGGGGATTCAGAATGTACAGGCGGACTTCCTCTCGCGGGTTCAAATGGACAACGAGTGGTCACTCCACAGAGAGGTGTTCAAGTGGCTTCTGACCCTGGGAGTACTTCCAGAGGTCGATCTGTTTAATTCCCCATGCAATCACAAAATGCCCAGATATTATTCGAGGTTCAGAGACCCTCAAACATATGGAATAGATGCTCTCTCAGATCAGTGGAGGTTTCAGAAGGATTATGCCTTCCCTCCGGTACCGGTAATTCTTCAATTTCTCCGGAGGCTCAGAACAGAGAAGGTAGAGATCATTGCAGTGATTCCTTTCTGGCCCAACAGGCCGTGGTTCCCTCTGTTATCACTGCTCAGTTATCAAGACCCAGTTCCCCTACCTCTCAGGCCGGATCTACTGTCTCAAGGCACGACGTTACACCCATGCCCATCCTGCCTACACCTCAGGGTGTGGTTCTTGAGAGGGAAAGGCGTGAATCTCTAGGTTGTCCTGAAGAAGCTATTCCAACTCTTCTCAGTGCCAGGAGGGGAAGTACTAATAGGGTATACGAGCATATATGGTCTAGATTCACTGATCATATGTCTTCCAGGTCGAATTATTTAAAGGAGCTATCAGGTTTAAACCTCAAAGAAGACCTAGGTTTCCCAAATGGGACCTCCCTATTGTCTTGGATTTTCTCTCCAATCTCGGATCAGATGTGGACAAACCTCTTTCCATGAGAGACCTCACGCTCAAGACCACTTTTTTTAGCAGCTGTGACTTCGGCTAAAAGAGTGTCGGAAATTAGAAGTCTAGGTTCAGAAGAGCCTTTTCTGACCTTCTTTCCAGATAGGGTAGTGTTGATTCCCATGTTAGGGTTAAAACCTAAAGTGACCTCAGTCTTTCATGAAAACCAAGAAATTGTACTTCCTACTTTCAGAACAACGGATAATCAGGATGTTCATCCACTTGACGTAGGCCACACTCTAAAACAATGCCTGGAGGTCACGGCTCCGTTCAGACAAACAGAATTTCTTTTCGTTCTTCTCCATGGTAAAAACAAGGGAATACGAGCTTCGGTCAGATCAATTTCTTCTTGGATTGGGCAGACCATTCAGAGGGCATACAAGGCAAAGGGCCTGGCTCCTCCAGAGGCAGTGATGGCTCATTCGACCCAGAGTATCTCGACCTCTTGGGCAGCTTCTCAGCATGTCGCGCCTGAAATCATTTGTAGAGCGGCTTCTTGGTCTTCTATTAACACATTTGTCTCTCACTACTGTGTTGAGCCTGCTGCTCTGTCATCCATTAATTTTGGTTTACAAGTATTGTCGGTTGACAATGTTAAATAAAATTTGGTTTCTTTGCTCAAACATTTTTGCCCACCCGAGTGTGTTTGGCGAGGTATTTCCCACACGTATGCTGCCATGGAGCCAGTCAGAAAAACGGAAAATTTATATCAAATACGTACCGTAATTTTCCTTTCCTGATAGGCTCCATGGCAGCAGGAGTCCCTCCCAAATGTCTGGAGTAGGCTAGTTACGGAACATGGATAGCAGCCTAGAGCAAAGATTTATGGGAGAGGGGTCCTATTGGGTAGATATGGAGGCGGGGCCTACCCGCACGTATGCTGCCATGGAGCCTATCAGGAAAGGAAAATTACGGTAAGTATTTGATATAAATTTTCCGTTTTCTACTATCCCTCCTCTAGCTTCATTTGTGGGGGAACCTTCATTTTCTCCGGCATACCTCTCCAGATTTGATTTCTCACAATGGATAGAGATCAGCTTGGTTTTCCTTGAACCTTTGATGAAGGAGTCTTCTTTTTGTTCGGTCTCTTAGATCCTACAACACGCTTTTCCACGTTCCAAATTCTACAAATACATGCCGATCAGGCATTTCTACACTTCCCACTACTCTTTGAGTTTGAGGGTCTCACATTTTCAATTTAAACGTATATGCCATTTTTCCTCTAGAGACAGGGGTACCATCTTTACTACACAATATTGTCAAAAGTATTGGGACACCTGCCTTTACACACAAATTAACTTTAATGGCATCTCAGTCTTAGTCCGTAGGGTTCATTATTGAGTTGTCCCAGGTTTAAAAGTGTGTCTATGGCAATGTTTGACCATTCTTCCAGAAGCTCATTTGTGAGGTCAGGCACTGATGTTGATGTTTCTGACAACTAATTTTGTTGTCGGAAAATTTTATAGCAAGCTCTCAAACTTTGTGTGTCGGAAATTCTGATGGAAAAAGTCAGATGGAGCCCACACACAGGCGGATTTTCCGTCAACACGCTCCGATCGAACATTTTCCATCAGAAAATCCGACTGTGTGTACGGGGCATTAGACTGGGATGTCATTAAAGTTCATGTGCGTGTGAAGGCAGGTGTCCCAATACTTTTGACAGTATAGTGTATATATAGTTGATAGATTAATGGATAGATAAATCCTGTGCGATGGTTCAATTGGAATCAGAGACTAGTCTAGAATATTATACTCTATAATATGCACAAGTGTACATGCTCTATTGCTGTCAAGGAGATGGTTATTAAGCTTCACACAGTATTATCTCTCCCCAGTGAAGATGCATGCAATGTTTCCAATGGTCCCAGAGGCTGTCCTGATAGAGACATGTTTCTCCACATTTGTTGGAGCTGTGAGAGTAGAAACTCGCACGATTTCTTCCCACATGTCAGTCCCGATTTCGGGGGCGATTTCAGAGAGAGCGGGTTTCTGCACAGATCTCAATGTAAATCGCACCCCAAAATCGCCAAAAGTAGTACAGAAACCACTTTTGGAAATCGGTGTGGCACCACAAATGTGGCGTCGCTCCGAATAGGACGGTGCCATTGCCGGCAATTGCAGCTGATTTGACATGTCAAGTCGCATGCCAAATCGCACCAATGTCTCCCAATCCACTCTGACAATGGACTGCCACTAAGGTAGTCCAAATCACCAGAGTCCAAATTGCACCGTCTCTGCCAATGTGCCTATTTTTTGCTACACTGCCTGATGTACCTCCTCCATGGCAAAAATATCCTCATACCCTATTTAGTGCAATCCATTGACAATAGCTCTAAATTGTCTCTCTTCCACTGTCCCTTGGTCCCAAGTATTACAAAGAATGGAAGTTATATCACTCATGGACAGAATTCACCATGGCATCATGGACACCATGCATATCTTTGAAAGTAAATAGGAAAATTGGTCTATGAGACCCCTTTCTGGATGTTAACTGCTGGAGGGGATGTAACCAAAGGGGTTCATTTCTGCATTTATGGTGGAATTGCCCAAAGATTAAAGTTTTCTGGAAGGAGATAGCCCTTGGATTAGGAAAATGACACTTAGACCTATAGAATTCTCTCCATGACATTTTCCTTTTCATGGGATGCCATCATCTGCTAGGTTTTATAAGAGAAGCGTTACCCATTTGCTAAATGCAGCCAAAATATTGATACCTAGATTTTGGAAACAGTCTGGATGACCCACTATAATGGATTGGAAAAGGGAGGTAGAAAAAATAATGGAAGAAGAGAGATGGATACATATGGTTAAAGACCAACAGAATAAATTTAAAGATACATGGGCAGGATGGCTGTAGGGGTGGATTAAACCCTTTTGGGGGCAATGCTGCGTTATGGATTGGATAATCTATAAGATGCATCTGGTGGGGGGAAATTGGGATGAGGTTTTTTTTTTTTTTTTTTTGTGTTGTTTCTTTTTTCCTCCTCTGGGAGGCACAGTGGAGAGATGATTGATGTCATTAAGGAAGACGATATGTTATATTAGTAAAATAGGCACAGGATGGGCAACACGTAATAGAATCACATAAAGAAGGGTCGATTGAAATGAAAGGTGGAGAGGTATAAAAAATGAAATAGTAGAGTGAGATTATATTGAATTAAAACACTAAACATAATAGGACACGAAAATAGTAATTTGAAATTATACACCTTTTTAAAATTTTTTATTTATATATATATTTTTTTATTATTTTTTTTTTTTTTTGCATTGTAGGTTGTTTGACACATGTAATAGGGCGCTGGATCCGGTGTGTTTTCTTGTGGTGAAGGGGTTAGTGTGGTGTATTTTAATGAAAAGATTTGTATAGATATATCGTGCAATGTGTATTCCTATGTTGTATGTTGAAATTTGTCTTAATAAAGAAAAAGTCATTATAAAAAAAAACAAAACTCCCATCTTCCCGACTGGGGCAGCATTAACCACTACCTGCCTACATGTCCACCTCCTACCTCCATGCATGCACTCCAGAAATGGCTGCATGGCAATTCTCAGGATGGGTTTCCCTATGGAGACAACAGTGGACCATGCATGCGTGTTAAAACAACCTTTGTTTTATCTATCAGAGGGCAGTGTAACGGGGTGACAATGCAAGGGCACAATTGGGAGACAGGGACGGAGCGTCACCCTGTTGAAAGGCAACATGTTTTATATTTCTGGATTTTTACTGCCTGGTTAATAAAGTCATTTGGCCTGTTAAAAGTCATCTTGGAATGTCAGTAAAGTCAGTTTTCACAGCAGGGTGTGTGCAACTGAAGAATGCTTTTTTTTTTAATTCTTTTTATTTATTTCAGTCACATAACAGAGCCTCTGGGCATTCCCCGGCTCAAGGTGTATAAAACATTAGACAAGGCATACCGTACCTTAACTACTGGCCTAAACTAGTTAAACAAACAACAAAACAGCCCCATAGCTTGCTGCTAAAAATAACAGGATAAGTGTAATGTTCAGCAGATTACATAGATATGTGATATACGACAAGTATCACCCAAAAAAAAAAGTCTACAACCAAGTGGGCGATTATAAGCACATGGTCAGTCAGAATGCACCCCCCGTGGGGACAGTCAGAGGAACCATAATCTCATATGTGAAATCAAATCAGACTGGTAGTCCTACAGGGTCCTCTCGTTCTACAGTTGTCGTTTCAGACTCTAACCATATGTTCCAAACCTTTTGAAACTACAGGGAACATCCTCTACTAGAGTATGTTTTCTTATATAAGGGTACTGCAAGGTTGACTAATGATTTCCATGCATTCAGGGTGAGGGCAGACGTGGGAGCTCTCCACTTGAGTATGATGAGTTTCCTGGCATAGAAGAGAAGCAATCCTAGTAGTGTACAAACTGCCCTCGAAGGGGCAAGAGCATCCACCAGGCCAAGTAGGCAAGTCTCTATCTTTTGGGGTATAGGAGTTGTGGTCAGTTTAGTGATGAAGGTTATGATTAATGGACAATAATGCTGTACATCAGGGCATGACCAGATCGTATGTAAGAAACCCACAGAGTCAGCTCGACAGCGCCAACACTGCGACGTGCAGTCTGGATACATTTTGAGAAGCCTGTATGGAGTATAATAAAACTTGTGTAATATTTTAAACTGGATCAACCGATCTCTAGAAGAGACCAGGTGTCCAAAGGGGGAGTCCCAGACATCCTCCCAGTCCTTCCCATCCAACTCCGGCAGCTCCGATGCCCAGAAGTCACAAAGTCTCTCCAAACCATGATGCACGGTAGGCTGCAGAGCCTTGTAAATTGTGGATAGTGGTTTAGTTAATGTCTCTTGACGTAAAAGCGATTCTGTGTTTGACTGGTAAAGGGTCAGGGGAGAGCCCCCGAACTGTGCCCTGTAGGCATGGCGGAGCTGCAGGAACCGGAAGAAGTACACATTGGGTAAGTCAAATCTAGATTTAAGTTGGTCAAATGTTAGCAGTGCGCCATTCTCACAAATATGATGTAAATACCGAATACTCCATGACGCCCATATGACCGGGTCTGGGATGGAATAGAATTAACTAAAGAATGCTTATCAGAATCTTCATCTGGAAAAAGGATTCACGCATACCCCCCTGGCAGTGGGGTATGGGAATAGGAGAGCTTTGCTTCAGACCACCAAGTGATGGGAAGATTAAAGTACCCAATTGCCTCGTCTGCAAATCAAGATATCAAAAGGCCAGCTGTTACTGGAAGTTGACCTGGGTTAAGGCAGGTGTTCATAGACTAATGCTGCCCCCTTGTAGAAGAGAATAACATACTTCCTGGAAGATGTTCGGGGGAATAACATAATTCCTGGTCATTAGGAAGAACAGCCCCTTATAGCTTCTCATTGGACAGAGAACTACACGGGCCAGCAGCGGGTATTTGTGTGGGTTGTGTCTGAGGTTCCTTTAAAAGTCCAGGGCACGCCATGGTCTGTGTCTTTCTCTATTTGTCCTGGAGCCCAGCCAAGAACATGCAGAACCCGAAATGAAGAACTTACTGAATGAATGAATGATTTGTAAAGCGCTGCAAATGCGAACTGAATCGCCTCAAGGCGCTAGATATATTCTCTGTAGTCAGCTTCTAGAAAAGGAAGGTCTTTAGTTTTTTCCTGAAGGCCTGGTGGTTTTCTTCCATGCGGATGTTGGTTGGAAGAGCATTCCATAGTCGAGGTCCTTGGACTGCGAATCTTCGTTCTCCCTTTGTTTTGTGGCGGTATTTGGGAATGATGAGGAGGTTTTGGTTAGCTGATCGAAGACTGCGATTCGGTGTTTAGTGTTTTATTTTTTCCCGGAGATATAGCGGAGAGTTTCCTTGTATGCATTTGTGGGTGAGGCAGAGGGTCTTGAATGTGATCCGATTCTTCACAGTTAGCCAATGTAGGCTCTTTAGGGATGGGGAGATGGATTCCCAGAGCTTTTTTCCTGTTAACAGTCTTGCCGTCGTGTTTTGGATGAGTTGCAAGCGCGCAAGCTGATATTGTGGTAGTCCTACGTAGAGCGAGTTTGCGTAGTAGAGTTGGGAATTGATGGTTGTTCCCACAACTGCCGCTTTGTCCTCTTCTGGGATGAAGGGGATGAGTCTGCGAAGCAGGCGGAGAAGATGGTGGGATCCGCTCACCACTGATCCTATTTGTGCATCCATTGTCATTCCTGAGTCAAAGATGACTCCGAGACTCTTGGCTTTGGTGCTAGGAGAGATGGTCTGTCCGAGGATGGAGGGTGGTGTCCACGGAGTCTTTATTTTGGAATTTTTGTTGGCTTGCAGGAGAAGAAGTTCTGTTTTTGATCCGTTGAGTTTGAGGGAGCTAGTGGTAATCCAGTCATCTATTAAAGTAAGGCATTTCTGTAATTGCTGATGAAGATCTCTTTGTCCGTTGATGCGAAGATAGAGTTGGGTGTCGTCTGCGTATGAGTGGAAGCAGAGGTTGGTTTTCCTGATGATATTGAGAAGTGGGCGGATGTAGATGTTAAATAGCACTGGTGACAAGGGTGAGCCCTGAGGGACTCCACAGGAGACTGCCCGAGATTCCGAGGTGAATGTTCCTAGTTTCACTGTCTGGGAGCGATTCTCTAAGAAGGATGTAAACCATTTTAGGGTAGAATCTGTAGCTCCTGCAACTTCTGCGAGCCGGACGAGTAAAGTATTGTGGTCCACTGTATCGAATGCTGCGCTGAGGTCTAACAGTACCAGAAGACTCGGTTCTCCGTCATCTGCTGCTTCAAGGGCGTCGTCCCATATTTTGAGAAGTGCTGTTTCTGTGCCATGGCCTGGGTGGAAGCCTGATTGTAGAGGGTCCAGGAGTTGGTGAGTGTCCAGGTGGCGTTGTAGCTGCTGTACTACTGCTTTCTCTATAATCTTGGAGATGGTGTTGAGGCTTGTTATTGGTCTGCGGCAGTTAGGGTCTTTAGGGTCAAGATTGGGTTTCTTTAGCAGGGGTTTGACGATGCCTTGCTTGAGAGAGGTTGGCACAGTCCCTTCTTTGAATGATTGATTTATGAGATGTGTTAGGGTGGGGGCCAAGATTTCGGAACATTCTTTAAGCAGTTTGGTGGGGATGATGTCGTTCGGTGATGTGCTGTCGCGAAGGCTTCCAATTATGTTTTTAGTCGTGTCTGTAGTGATTGGGGACAAAAAGAAATTCGGTGGTTGAGTGATGTTCGTGTCGATATCCTCTTTTTGCTTTGGTTGAGTGAGGTTGGTTGTTATTTTCTGATGAATTGCTTTCCGAATGTTGTCGATTTTGTCGATGAAGAAATCTGATAACTCATTGCAGAATTCTTGAGTATCGTTTGCTGGGGGCTCTAAACAGGTTGGGTTCATTGACTGAGCAACTATTTTGAAAAGTTCCCGCGGGCGGTTTAAGGCGGATGAGATGGTGTCTGCGAAATGTTCTTTTTTGGCTTTGAAGATTGCCTTGTGGTATTTCACCGTGAGTGCTTTGTAGTTAGCATGGTTTTCCTTGGTGGGATTTCTTCTCCAAGCTCTCTCAGCTCTTCTGCGTTCTTGCTTGAGAAGGGTGAGAGTGCCATTAAACCAACTCGAGTTTTTTTTGCGGATAGGTGTTCTGCGTTTTGGCGCCACTGAGTCTGCTGTTTGTAGTAAAACATTGTTTAGGGAGTTGAGTGTTTGTTCCGTTGAGAGATTTGAGTTTAGCAAAAGAATTTTGCTTGATAATGTAGTTTTGAAGAGTTCAGAGTGTAGTTCCTTCTGAGAGCTATTCCAGTGTGTTGCTGTTGCCCGTTTCTGTTTTTGGAGGATGGTGTTAGTGGTGATTTTAAATTTGATAGCATGGTGGTCCGTCCATGGTAGTGGAGTGTTGTCAAATACGTCGATGTCCATATTCTGTTTGAAGATGAGATCTAAAGTGTGTCCTGAACTGTGCGGGGGAGCATTTATCAGTTGTTGAAGGCCAAGTTCTTCCATTTGGTTGACGCAGGCGGTTGCAATAGGGTCTTGGGCAGAGTTTGCCCACAGGTTAAAATCCCCAAGTACCAGAAGGTTTTTGGTTTTCAACGTGTGCATTGAGAAGAATTCAGTGAGCGGGGTAAGGAGATTGGTCTTTGGTCCTGGTGGTCTGTAGCATAGTAGTATGTGAATGGTGTCTTGAGGTGTTGTTTGAAGATGCAGTGAGAGTGTTTCCATGAAAGGTACTGAGTTCTGTAAGTTTGGTTTGGTGAACCCAAGGTGCGATTTGAAAATCACTGCTAGGCCTCCTCCTTTTTTTCCTATTCTATGCTCGGATAGGATACTGTAGTTCTTGGGCACCAATTCAGTTAGGATGGTGTTGCAGTCGGAAGTTAGCCAGCTTTCTGTAATGAAGAGGCAGTCTATGTTGTTTTCGATGATGAAGTCGCAGATTTCCAGCCTGTGCTTGACTGCAGATCTGGTGTTGATCAGGGCGCATGCTAGTTGTTGCGGTTGGATCGGTGTCTTCCTGCCTTTGATGGTTGATTGTGGGTTGGTCCTTAGTAATTGTTCTTTTTTTAGTCTTTTTTGCGTGGTGGTCGGTAAAGTTGCGGCAGTGTTTCTTAGCCTGTGGAGGGTGTCTGCTGTGTATTTGAAGTTGCACATGATGAGGAAGACGGCGTTGCTTGAAGGAAGGGTGTTCTGATGATGGTACTGATGCGGCGATGATACACTTGCAGGGGGATGGAGGGATCGGATGGCTGACCACTGCTTCTGGAGTGGTGAGGGTGACGGCTGAGTGTTGGAGCGGAGGTACTGGAGGGAGGTGAGGCTGCCTACCCCCCTCTCGTTGATCCAGAGGAAGGCAAAAAACCCCTAGCTGCGTTGCCAATAGTGCAGCAGAGGAAAAAATTCCTTCCTGACCCCCCGAGGGGCGATCGGACTTGGGCCCCTGGATCAACTACTAAAGTGCCCCCGGTGGCTTACTTGTGCTGATGGTCCAGAAGATGAATGGAGGGGGAGCTGACGTTACTTACAGTAGGTGGTGCGGTGGCTGCATCTCGGGCGATTTGAGGTAGACTAGCCTCCGGTGAATTCCCGGTGTGGAGGGGCACGGGGCTCTGTTGGACAACAGTGGGGGGGTTATTGGTGGCTAGCTGACTGGAGCTAGGCCGCAGCCGTGGTCTGTCCCACCGACTCTAGCGGCTAGAACGAGGTGATTTAGACTGCGGCTGCGGTGGAAGTCCACGAGGGGGGGGCCTGGGCTGGATGGAGGGACCTAAGGGAAAGGTGGGTCCAACCGGGAGGTGACGTGGCTGGGGGCTGGTGGCCTCAGGAGGGGGTCCTCGGATGCTGCACCGTTGGCACTGGGTGTACCAATATGGCCGCCGGCTGGGCCCGAGCCGCGGGCTGGCCGGCGGAGGGAGTACCAAGATGGCCGCTGGCTAGGCCCGAGCCGCGGGCTGTCCTAAGTTGTTACCCACACCGTCCGATGGTGGGCGGGTAAGACCGGTGAGGATGGTCGAGCAGGAAGGGGGGGTGCGGACCCGCCGGGCGGGCGACTGGTAGGTTGAGGGAGGAAACAGTGAAGTGCTGTAAGCTAGCCGCCGAAGCTGGCCGGGACCGCGGAGTGTCCTGAGCGGCCGGCCGGCCGGCTGAAGGCGGCGTCCAGATGGGTCAGAGGGGGGAGGGAACCAGTGTAATGCTGCAGGGAGGAAGCAGTGAAGTGCTGTAAGCTAGCCGCCGAAGCTGGCCGGAGCCGCGGAGTGTCCGGAGCGGCGGCCGGCTGGCTGAAGGCGGCGTCCGGATGGGTCAGAGGGGGGAGGGAACCAGTGTAATGCTGCAGGGGGAGCTGGGCTGGAGCCGCGGAGTGTCCTGAGCGGCCGGCGAACTGATAAAACGGGCGTCCGGAGTAGGTCAGTGTCCGTGTGCGGATAGGAGGGGAGGGGGTCACGGTGTGCTGCTGCGGGGGGGGTCAGGGATAGATCCGAGGAAGGGTGGCCGGGCGGCCGGAGCTGCTTCACAGAGCTGCTTGACAGAGGTCTGCTCTACAGAGTGCCAGCACTACTGTATCATATTACCCCATGCTCTTTGCTTGTTCTGCTCTGAAGCATCTTTTAGTGTTTTATGTTTACATTTCTACATTCCTTGTAAATAAATAGGACCTTTGCATACTTGAGCATTGTGTTTATTTCCATAGCTAACATTGTTATGCTATCATCACCATTAACCTTATCAGAGTTGTGATAGAATAGCTAACTATAGGAATGGACAAGATAATACCTATTTATAATAAATAGGGGAATCCAAAACCACCCCATATTTATTTCACACCCTATATCAGGAAATGCCCCAACAAGGATCTTCATGGCAGGATCACCAGGTATTATTTCAATGAAAACTGCAGATTTAGGAATATTGGAAACAACTTCTGAAACTCCATAAACATGTTAAAGTGTATATGAGATTTTAGTGATTAGTTTGCATATTGTATATTTTTAAGTATAAAGGTGCCCATAGACATTCCGTGACAGTCCCCAGAACTCTACCTCCACTAGGTAACTGTTAGCCTTTCTGTGCTCATCTACTAAAAAAATACCAGATCTTTCAGATATGCAATTTAACCTCTTGCGAAATAGCCGTCGTCATTATACTGTGGCATGTTGGCACAGCTGTGCAAACTGCCGTAGGTGTACGTTGGCCGCTTTAAGAGCTATAGGGGGCGCCGGAGCCAATGCGCGTAGCCGGCAGCCACAATGTCCACCGGTGATCCGCAGTCGCTCCTCAGAGAGCCAGAACGGGGATCTGTCAATGTAAACAGACAGATCCTCGTTCTGTCAAGGGATGTCACGTACCTGGTAGGAGTCTGAAATGACGAGGTCAGCCTCTCTTGTATCTCCAATCCAAGCCCCACTGGAGATGGAACAGATGGTGGCAAGGATCAGGAGGAACACGAGTGCCTGTGAATGCTGCGTGAAGAACTTGCCGGAAGTGTTGCAGACTGGGAAGTGCAGGCAGGGTTTCTGGTGAAGAGCTGGAACCAGCACAGCTGAGAGGATGGACGGCCAGCACAGGTACTCGGAAACAGCGTGGAGCCAAACAGGAGACAGGAGCGAGGAGCACAGGTACTCGGAAACAGCGTGGAGCCAAACAGGAGACAGGAGCAAGGTCATCAGGTAAGCCGGGTTCAGTAACGGGCGGGCAGCGAGGTACCAAGGTATAAACAGGAGCAAGGTCAAACAGGAAGCCAGGATCATGAACCAGTAATCAGAGTAATCAGAGTCCAGAAACAGGGTCAGGAAGGCCAGGGTTTCAGCAACAGGAAGTCAAGTCAAACAAACAGGGTTTTAGAATCTCAGGACACAGCTGAAGATCAAGCAGCACCTGTTAGAAATCAGAGCAACCCTTAAATAGGCTGTCAGGTGCCAATTGTGGTCAGATGTGTGTTACTGCGCAAGGAAATCTGCCGATTCCCTTGAATGCGCGCATGCGCACGTGTGCGTGCCGGGCGCATCCTGACAGTTCTCTTACATTGCCCCCCCCTTAAGGGCAGCCTCCGGCTGCCCTTCAAGTGTCTTTTCTCTGGGTGGCATTGAAAAAAGGCTTGCACTAGTTTGGGAGCATGCACATCTGAAGCTGGTTCCCAGGAATTTTCTTCCGAGCCATAGCCTTTCCATTTGATGAGGAACTGTGTTTGGTTATGCCTTCTTCTACAGTCCAACACGGCTTCCACCTCAAATTCCTCATTCCCTTCGATGAGCAGCGGAGGAGGAATTTCAGAAACCCGATCTGGAAATGGATTTGGTACAACTGGTTTCAACAAAGAGACATGGAATACAGGGTGGATCTTTAGATTCTTGGGTAACACTAACTCGAATGCTACTGCATTAATTTTCCTCTTGACTGGGAAGGGTCCCAAAAATTTTGGGCCAAGTTTTCTTGAAGGACAGCTCAGTTTCAAGTTTGTTGTGGAAAGCCAGACCTTGTCTCCAGGTTTAAGGTTCAGATTACATCTCTTCTTCTTGTCGAAGAACTTTTTATTGCTTGCTTGAGTCTTGGAGATTGTATCTTGCAGTAATTGGTTATTAGTACTGAGGAAGTTTAATCTGTTTTGTACAGCAGGTACAGATGATTCAATGGCCAGCTCAGGTAAGAAAGAGGGATGGTACCCATAATTGGAAAAAAAGGGTGATTTCTTGGTTGCAGAGTGGATGGAATTATTGTATGAAAATTCTGCCAGTGGGAGAAGTGATAACCAGTCATCTTGTGCAAAAGAGGAAAAACACCGTAAGTACTGCTCGAGGGTTTGATTGGTTCTTTCAGTTTGTCCATTAGTTTGTGGATAGTAGGCTGTGGAGAGGCGGAGTTCAATGTTCAGTGCTTGGCATAATGCCCTCCAAAATCTAGACGTAAACTGCACCCCACGATCAGAGATGATGCTATCAGGGACACCATGTAATCTTAAAATCTCCTTGATGAAAGCTGAGGCGGTCTCTGTGGCCAAAGGAGTTCCTTGTAAGGGTACAAAATGGGCCATCTTGGTCAGGCAATCCACCACAACAAACACGGTGGTGAAGTTTTCGGATGGGGGGAGTTCCACGATGAAATCCATGGAGATCATGCTCCATGGTTTCTCAGGTACAGGGAGTGGCTCAAGTAGGCCCCAAGTTTTGGCTCTGTCCGTCTTATTCCGAAGGCATGTCACACAAGAGTTAACATATCTTTTGCAGTCTTGCATCAAGTCTGGCCACCAGAATGTACGAGAGATCAGATCGGCCGTTTTGCGAATTCCAAAGTGGCCCGCTAATGGGTGGTCATGACATCGCCTCAGGACAGCAACTCTGAATTGCTCAGGGATAAAGATTAGCTCCTTATGAAAGTACAGACCATCCCTCAATTGAAGAGCCAGATCTTTGGAAGGTGGTTGGTTTATCACATCTGCTTTTATCTGAGACATCAAATCCGCCTGAAGAAGCAAAACATTTTTGGCTGGTAGAATAGTATCAGGTTCTGAGGATATCACTGGGTCGCTGAACATACGGGACAAGGCATCCGGTTTACCATTCTTTGAGCCAGGACGATAAGTTATATGGAACATAAAACGAGAGAAGAAAAGTGCCCACCTTGCCTGCCGGGGTCTTAGTCGTCTAGCTGTCCTCAAGTATTCGAGATTTTTATGGTCCGTGAAGATGAGGATGGGGTGAGCTGCTCCTTCCAGGAGGTAGCGCCATTCTTCAAGCGCAGCCTTGATAGCCAGCAATTCTCAGTCTCCAACATCATAGTTCCTTTCAGAAGGATTTAATTTCTTAGAGAAAAAGGCCACAGGATGGAGCAAAGATTTGGGACCTTGGCGTTGAGACAAAATAGCGCCCAGTGCACTCTCAGAGGCATCCACCTCCAAAACGTAGGCTAAGGATGGATCAGGATGTTTCAAGATAGGAGCTGATGTGAATAAAGTTTTTAACTGTTCAAAAGCTGTTTGAGCTTCAGGGGTCCATCGGAAAGGAACATGCTGCTTTGTTAACTGCGTGATGGGAGTGATGATGCCAGAAAAGTTCTTGATAAATTTTCTGTAAAAGTTGGCGAATCCCACAAATCTCTGAACAGCTTTCCTGTCGACAGGGGCAGGCCATTCCAGGACGGAAGTGACTTTCTGTGGGTCCATGGAGATACCGTCAGCAGAGATGACAAGTCCCAGGAAATGTATGGTTGGTTTTTCAAACTCACATTTCTCAGCCTTTGCATAAAGGCGGTGTTCCCTCAGCCGACCCAGTACTTTCTTTACATGAGTCCTATGGGATTCTAGAGTTTCAGAGAATATGAGGATGTCATCCAGATACACGATGACAAATAAATCAAGGAAGTCCCGAAAAACGTCATTAACCAGATGTTGGAATGTGGCAGGGGCGTTGCAGAGTCCGAATGGCATGACTTGATATTCAAAATGCCCGAAGCGTGTTCGGAAGGCCATCTTTCATTCATCTCCCTCCCTGATTCTGACAAGATTATAAGCACCTCTCAGATCCAATTTGGAGAACACTCGTGCCCCACGCAGCCTTTGAAAAAGTTCAGGGATTAGAGGCAGAGGGTACCGGTTTTTAACAGTGACCCTGTTAAGATCACGATAGTCCACACAGGGCCTAAGGGTATGGTCTTTCTTTTCCACAAAGAAAATTCCGGCCCCTGCTGGTGAAGTGGAGGGCCGGATGAACTGTTTTTCAAGGCTTTCATCTATATAAATCCGCAGGGCTTCTAGTTCAGGCTCAGAGAGAGGATAAATTCGCCCAAATGGGATCTCGGCCCCTGGTAAAAGTTCAATAGGATAATCATATGTTCTATGGGGAGGAAGAGTGTCCGCTCCTTTCTTGTTAAATACATCCAGATACTCGTGGTAGGCAGCAGGGACCAGATTAGAGTTTTCATGGTCAGGGAGGATACCCAGGAGGGGTGTGGTATTGAAAGTCTTTTCAGGTAGGCAGTGAATTTGGCAGTAGTCAGAGGAGAAGGAGATGTCTCCGGTAAGCCAGTTAATGTGAGGATTATGTGCCTTCAACCATGGAATGCCAAGGATGACCGGGAACATGGGAGAAGCTATGATATCCAAACGGAGGAATTCATGGTGGCCGGAAGAAGTACGGCAGGAAATAGGTAAAGTCTCTTGGGTAACTGGGCCTGATTTAATGCCGGAACCGTCAGCCAGATGAACATGGAATTCCTGCTTCTTGGCACATACAGGCAGCTGGTGGAGAGAAGCAAATGCAGAGTCCATAAAACAACTACAGGCCCCAGAGTCTATGATTGCAAGTACAGGAACAGTCTTTTCATAAAACTGGAGCACAATGGAAAGAGAGACATGAGACTGGTACCTCCCTGAGAGATGCATCATGTGAGGCTGACAGGAGAAAGACCTGCGGGTCTTTGCCGGGCAAGTCTGTATAAAGTGACCCGCCTCCCCGCAATAGAGACACAGATTGTCCTTTAATCGATGAAGGCGTTCATCAGGAGAAAGGGGTGGTCTTCGAAAACTTCCATGAGGAGTCTTATGCAGTTCCCTCCTTCTGGGGGATGCAACGGATGAGGATGCAGGAATGTCAGACCTTGAAGCCACAGAAAGGGTTCTTGTGGACCTTTCGGATTGCCTTTCACGTAATCGCCGATCGATCTGAATGGTTAGATCGATCAGGTCTTCCAGGGATGCTGGAACTCCCACTCTGGCAAGCTCATCCTTTAAGGTGTCAGACAGTCTTAGTCGAAACTGGTGGCGAAGTGCGAAATGATTCCATTGGGTATCTGCACTCCATACACGGAAGTCAGTTACATATTCCTCAACAGGCCTTGGACCTTGCTGTAATTTGCCAAGCATGAATTCGGCAGTCTGCTGGTAGAAGGGGTCTGCATAAAGCTGAGCCATGGCTGAGAAGAAAGAATCCGTAGTTGTCAGGACGGGGTCATGTTGTTCCAGGAGATAATGAGCCCAGGAAAGTGGTTCATCCAATAGTAACGTAATGATAAACCCCACTTTGATGTTTTCAGACGTGAAGGTCCGGGGTAACAGGGAGAAATATAGTTCGCAGGAATTCCGGAATGTGCAAAACTTCTTGCGATTTCCGGAGAATCGCTCGGGCATAGGCACCCTGGGTTCAGGAGCGGAAGCAAGCCAGGCTCTGTTTGGGTATATGAATCAGAGGCCAAAAGCGGAGCACAGGCCAATGCGACATTCTCATCGTGGGGAAATCGCTCTTCCATGCGACTCAGATTTTCTTGTAACTTCTGCACAATATTGGATAGCACAGAAATAGATCTGTAAATGTCCTCTGGTGGAGAGGCCTCCCTTTCAGACCCCATTTGTGGCTGCTTGATACTGTCACGTACCTGGTAGGAGTCTGAAATGACGAGGTCAGCCTCTCTTGTATCTCCAATCCAAGCCCCACTGGAGATGGAACAGATGGTGGCAAGGATCAGGAGGAACACGAGTGCCTGTGAATGCTGCGTGCAGAACTTGCTGGAAGTGTTGCAGACTGGGAAGTGCAGGCAGGGTTTCTGGTGAAGAGCTGGAACCAGCACAGCTGAGAGGATGGACGGCCAGCACAGGTACTCGGAAACAGCGTGGAGCCAAACAGGAGACAGGAGACAGGAGCACAGGTACTCGGAAACAGCGTGGAGCCAAACAGGAGACAGGAGCGAGGTCATCAGGTAAGTCGGGTTCAGTAACGGGCGGGCAGCGAGGTACCAAGGTATAAACAGGAGCAAGGTCAAACAGGAAGCCAGGATCATGAACCAGTAATCAGAGTAATCAGAGTCCAGAAACAGGGTCAGGAAGGCCAGGGTTTCAGCAACAGGATGTCAAGTCAAACAAACAGGGTTTCAGAATCTCAGGACACAGCTGAAGATCAAGCAGCACCTGTCAGAAATCAGAGCAACCCTTAAATAGGCTGTCAGGCGCCAATTGTGGTCAGATGTGTGTTCCTGCGCAAGGAAATCTGCCGATTCCCGTGAATGCGCGCATGCATGCCGGGCGCATCCTGACAGTTCTCTTACAAGGGAGTAGAGAGTGATCGTCTGTTCCTAGTGATCAGGAACAGCGATCTCTCTCTACTCCCAGTCAGTTCCCTCCCCCACAGTTAAAAACACCTCCCTAGGGAACACTTAAACCCTTGATCGCCCCCTAGTGTTCACCCCTTCCCTGTCAGTGACGTTTATACAGTAATCAGTGGTTATTGTTAGCTCTGATCGCTGTATAAATGTTACTGGTCCCAAAAAAGTGTCAAAAGTGTCCGATCTGTCTGCCGCAATGTCGCAGTCCTGCTAAAAATTGCTGATAACCGCCATGACTAGTAAAAAAAAAATAATAATAATAAAAATGCCATAAATGTATCCCCTATTTTGTAGACACTATAACTTTTGTGCAAATCAATCAATATACGCTTATTGTGATTTTTTGTAACAAACATATGTTGAAGAATACATATCGGCCTAAACTGATGCAGAAATTTGTTTTTTACATTTTTTTGGGGATATTTATTATAGCACAAAGTAAAAAATATTGTGTTTTTTTTAAAATTGACGCTTTTTTTTTGTTTATAGCGCAAAAAATAAAAACCACAGAGGTGATCAAATACCACCAAAAGAAAGCTCTATTTGTGGGGGAAAAAAACATTAATTTTGTTTGTGTACAACGTCGCACAACTGCGCAATTGTCAGTTATACATGTCACACTAGCTATATAGGAAACCATATTTTCTATTGAATCATGCTGACCAGAAATAAGGGGTTCTATCATGTTTGTCTAAGTAATCACTTTTTCTTGCTTACCTTTTACAAGCATTCATCAGTCCTACGTGTTCAGGGGCTGCTCTGCCAGAATCTTTCTGCTCTGGCTGGCATTCTATGCACATGCCTGCGCCATCTAGTGGAATTTGGTAAGAATGCAAGAGAGGCATGCTCATGTATGCAAAGTCTAAATACCATTTCTTCTCTGTGCACTGGCCAGTGCCTGAGCAAAAGGTGGGTTCTGTGTTCACCATTGGCTGCTACCATCTTGAAATGTTACATGGCTCCTGTATGCCACTTCACAGTTTTTTTTTTTTTTTTCCAGTGGGTCTGCTTCTGTCTTTTAAAGCAGAATTAAAGGCAAACCATTTTATTTCTTTGATTTTGGGTAGAGTAAGGGAGGGTTATAACCCCTGTTAGTTTTTTTCCATCGGTGTCCCAATGAGGGGATTTCCCTTTGATTCCTGTCCAATAGGCACAGGAAGTGAGAGGAAATCCCTCCAAAGTAAGGGAAATTCCTGATAGTCGCCAAAACTATTGCCCCCATTGGAAGATTTCATCACTATTTCTGTTCCGATGACCACTCAATATTTCGGATTCTCTATCGCTTTTATCTGTATTGCACCCCAAACCAAAAATGTAATATATTGCAACTTACCAATCACTAGATGTGGTGGCTGCTTTAGTTTTACTTTCTTTGACTTTTTTTCCCCCTCTGTTTTTACCTGGTGGTCTGGCCTGTAACAAACTTCCTGCATTAGTGAGACAAAAATCTGGATTAATGAGCAGAGGAGGCACAGCAGCATTATCAGTCGGGGGGGGATTGTAGTGTTAAATGTATTAGCAAATTTAGATACATTAACAGATTGAAGCCAAACTCCAGTTCACACTTTATAATCAGTTACAGCAAACTTTTTTTATAATAAAGGTTAAAGATTTTACATGAATAAGTAAAAGCTGATCATTGGATAGAATGGGGCAAAAGGATTATTGGTACCATCAAAGGACATTTACAAAATTTTGTTAAAATCAATAAATTTTTTTGCATACAGATGCAATATTTAAAAACTACATAATCTTCTACATATTTTTGGTAAAAAAAATCGCAATAAGCGATTATTGATCGGTTTGCACAAAAGTTATAGCGTTTACAAAATAGGGGATAGTTTTATGGCATTTTTATTAATAATTTTTTTTTTTTTAAATGGCGGCGATCAGTGATTTTTATGGGACTGCGACATTATGGCGGACACATCGGACATTTTTGACACATTTTTGGGACCATTGTCATTTATACAGCAATCAGTGCTATACAAATGCACTGATTCCTGTGTAAATGACACTGGCAGTGAAGGGGTTAACCACTAGGTGGAAGTGTAGGGGTTAAGTGTGTCCTAGGGGTGTGTTTCTAACTGTGGGGGGCGTGGCTGTGTGTGACACGTCACTGTTCTCTGCTCCGATGACAGGGAGCAGAGAACAGTGACACTGTCACTAGGCAGAATGGGGAGATGCTTGTTTACATTAGCATCTCCCCGTTCTACCTCCCCGTGAGGCAATCGCGGGTATCCCTGTGGCGATCGAGTCCGCGGGACCCGCGACCTGACTCACGGAGCTTGCCGCGGGTGCGGGCGCGCCGGCTGGCCACCTTTTAAAAGGGGAACGTACAGGTATGTGATTCTGCCTGTACGTGCCCTTCTGCCACAGTATATCTGCGTGAGGCGGTCTGCAAGCGGTTAAACATGTTTTCTACTAATGTACCCCCACAATGTCAATAACCTCATTCAAAGTCCCAATTTCCTTTTTCATTTATGTACAGGAATAGGTCTACCCAGTGACATTGAGATCATAGGTTCACACGTCTCTCTCGAAACCTCCAGAAGAGAAGCCCTGTAAAAAATGCTTCAAATTGAAGGCTTCGTTAAGGCCTGGTGGAGAGGTGGCATTTAAATCCGAGATCCATCTCAGCTCGCACCGTAGGAGGATCTTGTTGAGATCTCCTCCTCGTGAACTGGGATGCACTCGGTCCAACACCAAAATGGACACCTTGGGAAAGTGGCCGCCGTGAGCCTGTGCCACATGTCTTCCCAAATGGAGATTGGGGTTGCTGGTTTGCATAGCCGGATGTGACGGTAGATTCTTTGCCACCGTTTCTGTATGGTTTTGCCTATATAATAGCAACCACAACCACATTGTAGGAGGTATACAACTCCCATAGTCTGACAGTTGGCAAAGTGTTTAGGGGTAAAGATCCAACCATTGGGTAATCGTATGTTTTTTCTGGAATCCATGTTTTTGCAATGGGCACAAGACCCGCAGGGAAATGTGCTAAAAAGTTTGCACGGATCACCCCGAAATTCCCTTTTAACCAACAAGTTGCCCATAGAAGTAGCATGTCTCTAGGTGACTAAAGGGGCAGGGGGTACAACGGGTCCCACACTGGGATCAGAGGTCAGGAGATGCCAGTATTTGCCAAAAAGTTGTTTGACTTTAAAGTGATCATTGGAATATGTAGTGATAGTCCTTGTACCCTTATCATTGGTAGATTTGACCTTTTTGGAGAAAAGAAGGTCCTGTCTATTTTTGGTGTCTACACGATTGAATGCCTTTTTGAGGCATTTGTGACTGTAACCTCTCTCTAACAGGCTTCGTATTAGGCCTTTTGTCTCCTTGTTTGTAGTCCGTGTCATTAGAACAATTGCGTTTTATTCACAGATATTGGCTGTATGGTATTGAGTTGACTAGGGGCCTAGGGTGAAAACTGGAGGAGTGTAAGATGATATTTCCTGCCGTTGGCTTCCTGAATAGCTTACAGGAGAGCATGTCTTCAGTATCTTTGTAGATTTCAACGTCCAAAAAGGTAAATTTGGAGGTACTAAAGGACATTGTGAATTTTAAATTAAATTTGTTATGGTTCAGGGTGGCCAAGCACTCATATAGTAGTTCCTCAGGTCCATCTCAAAGTATGAAGATGTCATCTATGTACCTGTGCCACATAACAATGTGGCATAGGCACACAGAGAGACCCTCATCTTCAAAGATGGTACGTCCCCATTACCCCTAGGTACAGGTTAGCGTATCCAGTGGCACAACAGGTGCCCCTGGCTACTCCTGTGCCTGGAGGAAATGTTGGGCATCAAATGAAAAAACATTATGCTTGAGTATATATTCAAGAGAAAGTAGTATGAACTCATTGAAAGATTCCTCATGGTGGCTAATTTGGGATAGCACTCTACGAATGCATGCAAGCCCTCTAGAGTGAGGTATTGAACTGTAGAGGGCTTCCTGATCTATAGTGGCCCAAATGGAGCCTCCAGACACATGGACGCCCTCAATTATTTGTAAAAGGTGAACTGTGTCACGGACATATGAGGGTAGGGAAAAGACAAATGGTCTAAGGTGTTCGTCCACCATTGCCCGATATTATGGGCCTACCCGGGGGGATCCAGTTCGCTTTTATGAATTTTTGGGAGTGAGTAAAAAGTAGCAGTTCCTAGGAAAAGAAGTACGAACAAAGTTCCATTATTGTTTGGAAATAACATTATTGTAAAATGCATTGTCTACAAACAAATAGAACTCCACATTGAAGGTATCAATGATTGCTGTCCTTACTGGTCGATACCAATCAGTGTGGTTCAAAATTTTGGTACACATCTGTACATATTTTTCATTGTCCATAAGGACAATGTTGCCCCCTTTATCTGAGGGCTTGATGGTTATATCATGGTTACTGAACAGGCTTTTCAAGGCTGTCCTTTCGCTCACAGTAAGGTTCCCTGAGTGGTTGGACGATGAGTCCAGGGCTTTAATCTCCTGACAGGTCAGTTTCAGAAAAGTAGCTATTCCATGATGGGAACTAGGGGCAGTTTACATGTATGATTTTTTCTTTAGTGATGACTTAATACTTGTAGTGATGGTTACATAGTTACATAGTAGGTGAGGTTGAAAAAAGACATAAGTCCATCAAGTCCAACCCATGTGTGTGATTATATGCCAGTATTACATTGTATATCCCTGTATGTTGCGGTCGTTCAGGTGCTTATCTAATAGTTTCTTCAAACTATCAATGCCCCCCACTGAGACCACTGCCTGTGGAAGGGAATTCCACATCCTTGGCGCTCTTACAGTAAAGAACCCTCTACGTAGTTTAAGGTTAAACCTCTTTTCTTCTTATTTCAATGAGTGGCCACGAGTCTTGTTAAACTCCCTTCTGTGAAAAAGTTTTATCCCTATTGTGGGGTCACCAGTATGGTATTTGTATATTGAAATCATATCCCCTCTCAAGCGTCTCTTCTCCAGAGAGAATAGGTTCAGTGCTTGCAACCTTTCCTCATAACTAATATCCTCCAGACCCTTTATTAGCTTTGTTGCCCTTCTTTGTACTCGCTCCATTTCCAGTACATCCTTCCTGAGGACTGGTGCCCAGAACTGGACAGCATACTCTAGGTGCGGCCGGACAAGAGTCTTGTAGAGCAGGAGAATTATCGTTTTATCTCTGGAGTTGATCCCCTTTTTAATGCATGCCAATATTCTGTTTGCTTTGTTAGCAGCAGCTTGGCATTGCATGCCATTGCTGAGCCTATCATCTACTAGGACCCCCGGGTATTGGTGGATGGGTCATCTACTTGTTTTAATAGGCATTCCAGGTCGATGGTATCGATCTGGAATCACTTTCCTCTAACAGGGAATTGACGTTTGCCAGAGCTTGTCGTTCACTGAAGGTACGACACCCTTTGAATCCCGACTTTTCTTTGTCAAACATGCTTCTCAATAGAAGCTTGCGTGTATATAAGTGTAAATCTTTGATCACTTCAAACATATCCAACTTGTGATTGGGGCAAAAAGTGAGTTCTTTAGACAAGACTAAAGTTTCATCTGCTGTGAGGGGGTGAGATGAAAGTCTAAATACATTAAAATGTGAGGTGGGAGGATCGTGTATATTTATGGTGGTGTTTGGATCAGGGGAGCCGGGGGGTTCCCCTGGTTTTCTGGAAAAAATATGGTGGAAATTTTTTGTTTAGGGGAGGGTGAAGAAGTGTTGGCTCCAATGGCTGTGGACACCCCAGTGTTTGACGTCTCACCTCACGCTGGTGCTGATTTGCTTCTGGCATTGCCGGAAGGGGTGCGGGTGTGGTGCTCAGGGAGACATTTGGTTGAGGTAGTCATCGGAGGATTGTCGCCATCCTGGCGTCTTTTGGGTCTCCTAGTGCATCTGGATTGTTTGGAGAAAAGATGAGAGACATTAGAGGATATAGATGAAGTATCCGACATATCAGATTGCCTAGATGACTGTACCGGGCAACGTTGGGTACCCCTGCTTTTCACTTTTTGTTGCCATTTATAGGCTCTTCCTTCCTGGAAGGCCTATTTGTCTCTCAGAAATGTATTTTCTTTCTTAGAGAGTATTGATTTATTGAAGAACTCTATATGAGTCCTCAATTTTTCATTTAGTTCCTGGAAGGAAGAGTGAGCCTGCAGAGGTTTTATCTGTGAATAGATTTTATCTATGTTAATGTCAATTTCAATTAGGCGTTTCTAATAGTCATCAATTAGGAGCACAGTTTTAGATTGCTCTCCCATACCATTTTGAAGGTGGAATCAATGTTTTCAAAAGAAGAAAAAATCTGTACACAAGCTATGAGTAAGCACTTGATATAGTACGAAACGCGTAAGCTGCCTGTCTGTACACTCTGCCTTTGATGTACTGTATGACATGTTCCTGATTTTAAAATAAAGAAGATTGGATTATAATTTCCTGGAGTGCGGCTGTCCAGATTTTTCCATTTGCACAAAAGAAAAAATCTGTACACGGAGCCCCAATGGGTTGAGGCCCCCCCCAATGTATTCTTCGAATGTCTTAATATGCCAATACATGAGTGATTTCTTTTCCAGCCATTTAGTGAGGCCGGAAAATAGAAAAGTTAATTCAGATTCATGGGATTCATTCTGACCATAGTCCCTTTGGAGTATCCCATGTCTGACCACAAAATTCTGACATGCTAAGGAAAAACCTACTAATAACTATAAAGGTGGATCTCAAAAAGGGGACTTAGGGGTACCTACTACCCAGTAATGAGGAAAAATATATATGGAAGAGAACCACCTATAGATATAGTACTGAAAACCTTCACATCCCAATACAAAGAGAAGATTGCAAAAAGGGGTGCCCTGGGGTTTTTTTGGGCAAAGGGTAGTAACCAGAAATAGGAGTAACAAGTGTATACAAATATACAAAATGTATTGAGTACAAATCATTAATAGAATTAGTATACAAGGTATATCAACCTAAAAACAAATTAGTCAGACTGAATAGTTACATAACAGCGAAATTCTGAGACACACAGTTGATCTCATAATAAGAGGCCAAACAATGTGCGTGTATACAGGAGTCCCAACATGTTTTGGAATATAGGAATATAGGTATGGATAATTCATTCCTTCTTCAGGAGATGGTTTAAGACAAGCTGTTTTGTCTGGAAATGAAACAGCAGAAATATCAAAAAAAGTATGGAAATAAACAAATATACAAATGTAAGAACACAGTAGGTAATAGCATGGCAGTTTCAATCATGGAATAGCTACTTTTCTGAAACTGACCTGTCATGAGATTAAAGCCCTGGACTCATTGTCCAACCACTCATGGATCCTTACTGCGAGCGAAAGTACAGCCTTGAAAAGCCTGTCCAGTAACCATAATATAACCATCAAGCCCTCAGATAAAGGGGGCAACATTGTCCTTATGGACAATGAAAAATATGTACAGATGTGTACCAAAACACCAATTGGTATCGACCATTAAGGACAGCAATCATTGATACCTTTAATGAGGAGTTCTATTTGTTTTTGGACAATGCATTTTGCAATAATGTTATTTCCAAACAATTATGGAACTTTATTCGTACTTCTTTTCCTAGAACGGCTACTTTTACTCCCAAAAATTCATAAAAATGAACTGGATCCACCTGTTAGGCCCATAATATCAGGAAATGGTGCCATCACAGAGAACCTGTCCAGATTGGTGGATGAACACCTTAGACCATTTGTCCTTTCCCTACCCTCATATGTCCGTGACACAATTCACTTTTTACAAATAATTGAGGGCGTCCACATGTCTGGTGGCTCCATTTGGGCCACTATAGCCATGGAAGCCCTCTACAGTTCAATACCGCACTCTAGAGGGCTTGCATACATTCGTAGAGTGGTATCCCAAATTAGCCACCATGAGGAATCTTTCAATGAGTTCATACTACTTTTTCTTGAATATATACTCAAGCATTTGACGGCCAACATTTCCTCCAGGCGCAGGGTGTAGCCAGGGGCACAACAGGTGCCCCTGGCTATGCTAACCTGTAACTGGGGAAAGGAAACGTACCATCTTTTGAAGATGAGGGTCTCTCTGTGTACCTGTGCCACATTGTTATGTGGCACAGGTACATAGATGACATCTTCATACTTTGGGATGGACTCAAGGAAGTGAGTGAGTGCTTGGCCACCCGGAAGCATAAAAAAATGTAATTTAAAATTCGCAATGTCCTTTAGTACCTCCAAAGTTACCTTTTTGGACGTTGAAATCTACAAAGACACTGAAGACATGCTCTCCTGTAAGCTATTCAGGAAGCCAACGGCAGGGAACACCATATTGCAGTCCTCCAGCTTTCACCCTAGGCCCCTACTCAACTCAATACCAAACATTCAATATTCGCAAATAAAACGCAACTGTTCTAACTATATGGACTACAAACAGGAGGCAAAAGGCCTAAAACTACACCTGTTAGAGAGAGGTTACAATCACAAATGCCTCAAAAAGGCATTCAATCGTGTAGACACCAAAAATAGACACGACCTCCTCCTTTTCTCCAAAAAGGACAAATCTACGTCCATAAAGGCATGGATGAGCGAGTTTGGGGTGGAGGAACTTGACTGGCCTGCACAGAGTCCTGACCTCAACCCGATAGAACACCTTTGGGATGAATTGAAGTGGAGACTGTGAGCCAGGCCTTCTCATCCAACATCAGTGCCTGAGCTTACAAATACGCTTCTGGAAGAATGGTCAAACATTCCCATAGACACACTCCTAAACCTTGTGGATGGTCTTCTCAGAAGAGTTGAAGCTGTTATAGCTGCAAATTGTGGGCCAACTCAATATTGAACCCTACAGTCTAAGACTGGGATGCCATTAAAGTTCATGTGTGTGTAAAGGCAGGCATCCCAATACTTTGGCGGTATAGTGTATCTTTGAAATGCTTGTACCAGAATCATAGTTTTTGTGTAATTGTAAACAAATTATAGGATAAAATGAATACTTTTATTCTACAGGAACACAATTTTTTAAACAAACACTGATCAAAAAAGCAAAAACAATGCATTTTTTTTGTTTGTTTTTTTACATTTTTGTCTAAGAATTGCATAAACAAAAACACATTTTTGCAAGACAAAATCAGGAAAAGAAAGCCTTGCTTATACAAAACAATATATTACTTTGTTATCATAAGTAATGACAACATTTTTGCAGGTCCAGGTCCACAGCAGAATTGGTAAAAACTGCTGTGGTCCATAGGGGGTATACAGGGGTGAGAGGGTAAACAGCTAAAGTGGACCTTCAGTAATTTTTCATCTTTCCATCTGTAGCGGTACCCCCATGGGGGCTGCTGGTTTGTTCATCATCATTTTGCCAATCACTCCACTTCCGATCCCCCATCGCATGCACATGACACCAAACAGTCAAAGTTCAAGTTTTATTACTCTTTATTCGTGGATTCAATCTGGGATTATTCATAGAGAGATATGAGATACTTCACCAGACCCCATTAAATGAGGGTGTAATCCATAGCCGTAGCTTTGATGTTGGACTTCCCTAAGCGATCCTTTCCTGGTTCTATTGCTTCCTCTTCTGCAGCACTCTCAAGTTAAACAAAACGGGCATTACTCTGAATAATTCCCTCTGCCTGACCAATAGATTTCCTTTGGGTGTTAAACTTAAAGCCACAGGCCATCGCTGCCTATTTCCATGACTCCCCCGCCCACGCACATCAGTCTTTGGGAAGTTACTGTAATATGGTTTATACGGTTGTCCGTAGGCTCACAGTATGTCATTCCATTTAATTCTGCACTAGTTTCTCTGGGTTTCAACTGACCTGTTCTCTCCCAATCAACAGTCCATGTTTCACTCACAGAAAGCAGATCCCCAGTCCTCTTCTTCCACTTTACTTCTACTTCCTTCTCACTCGCCCGGCACATCCCCGCGTGGGAATGTTTGGTTCTGTCCTCAGTGCTTCATGCTGGCTCCGCTGCAATCCAGGTGCCTGAACTTGACGTCCTAGAACACTCTTCTGGGCCCCAGGCCCCTGTCCTCCTGCGCTCAGGTCCCAGGCCCCTGTCCTCCTGCGCTCGGGCCCCAGGCCCCTCCTCCCTTGGAAGCATGGTACCTCCCTTTATATAAGAGACCTCCTTTCGACCAAACAAGTCAATGATTGGTCAGGACTCTCATACAAGTTCCCTGCCCCTCAGGTCCCAGCCCATCCTCTCCTTCTGGAACAATCCCCCACCCGGCAGAGGAGGAGTCTCTGAACCTAAGTGTAGGTGGCCTCACCCCCCACTATTCTGACACTTCCAACCCCAAACCAAAACAACCAGGCCTGGCAAAACACCGTAGGCCTGGCTAAATTTACCTGTAATAACTCCTATGCTACAAATTCTACAATATCCCACCTATGCTTAAGTAGAGGGCGCTACACATCTATTAAATCTTCTGCCCTTGTTGTTTTAACTTTGGATAGTAAAACATTTTTTTTTCTGCCAGTAAATACCTTAGGCCCCTTTCACACATGCGGACCGTTCAGATTCGCCTGTCAGTTTTTTCAGGCGGATCTGAACGGTCGCTCCATACAGTTTTTTGGAGCATCGAATGTCAGCGGTGACATGTCCGCTGACATCCGATTCCCCCCCGATCCACTCTACAAAATCCAGACATATGGATGTCCTATTTTCCATCCATCTGGCGGATCAGATGAAAATGGACAGGCGGTCTGTAATCATCCGATCCCCCATAGGGGAGAGCGGACTCTCTGACAGGTCCGTCCCTGCACAGAGTGCAGAGATGGACTTGTCATCCGCCAGCTCAGCGGGGATCAACGAAGTGATCCCCGCTGAGCAAGCGGAGTACTGAAAACGGACAGCCTTGTGTGAAAGGGACCTTATACAGCCCACTTCCTCTTTCTTGTCTGGTAAAAAGCCTAGGCTTATGACATCATGCACAGCTCTCGCTCTCACTCTTGTGAGATTTTGCCCAGAAGGGAGGGAGGATGAGTCATAAGAGGGCCAATGAGAAGTGCAGAGCAGGAGGCGTGCCTCTGTGTGTCTGTGTAAATCCAGGAAGTGAACAGGCAGCAATTACAGCTGCCCACAGTTAAAATGGCTGCAGCCAGACTCAGTGGAGGGAGATTTCTGCAGCATATTTGGCAAGTACAGAATCACAGTATATATAAAATAATATGCAAAGTGGTTGGAGGGAAGCTTCGGAATGACAAAGATGTTTTTATTACAAATTATGTGAGCAGACCAGAGTTCCTCTTTAACCACTTCAGCCCCGGAAGATTTGGCAACTCAATGACCAGAGCATTTTTTGTGATACGGCACTGCATCACTTTAACTGACAATTGCGCGGTCATGCGACGCTGTACCCAAACAAAATTGACGTCCTTTTTTTCCCACAAATAGAGCTTTCTTTTGGTGGTAATTGATCATCTCTGTGGTTTTATTTTTTGCGCTATAAACAAAAAAAGAGCGGCAATTTTGAAAAAAAAAACACAATAGTTTGTACTTTTTGCTATAATAAATATCCCCAATTTTTTTTTTAGAAAAGCACATTCTTTTCTCAGTTTAGGCCGATATGTATTCTTCTACATATTTTTGGTAATAAAAATAACAATAAGCGTATATTGATTGGTTTGCGCAAAAGCTATAGTGTCTACAAATTAGAGCGGACACATCGGACACTTTTGATACATTTTTGGGATGATTGACAATTATATAGCAATCAGTGCTAGAAAAATACACTGATTACTGTATAAATGTCACTGGCAGGGAAGGAGTTAACACTAGGGGACGATCAAGGGGTTAACTGTGTTCCCTGACTGTGTGTTCTAACTGTAGGGGGAGGGGACTGACTATAGGAGACGACAGATCGTGGTTCCTAGCTATTAGGAACTCGCGATCTGTCTGTCCTCACAGATCAGGGATTCGTGTGTTTACACACACACGTCCCTTTTCTGCCTCTCGTGCCCGCGATGACTATGACTGTTGGCCACGAGCTTCGGCACCCCCGTAGTGCAGCGTGCGCGTGCCTCCGGCGGCGTGCGTGCGCACCTGCTATCCTGTTTAAACGAGCCGATGCGTAGTAACAACGGCTCGTGGAAACGTGCCGACCTGCTGCAGTATAATGACAGCGGCTGGTCGCCAAGCGGTTAAAGCGTCTCTCCACCAACTCTTCATTTTGTACCATTTGTCCTTGCCTTACAAACAGGCTCCTTCTAACCTCCTCATCTTGAATTGTATGGTAACTGTACTGCCTCCCTTTATTTTTTTAAAGCCCTTCACAAACTGTTGGCGCTCTATAAATCCTGTATATTAATAACATGGAAAACTAGATTGGCCAAAGAAACCAATAAAATTTTCCTTTAGCTGAGCTAGAAATGTAGATTGACTTGGTTGTTACAGGATTGTACGTCTTATAGACCTTTCCCGTCATAAGACGGAATGTCAACTCAATAAATGTATCTCTCAGAAATTGTGAAATAAATATTTTATTTCCCTCCCTGTAGAAAATGATGATCCTTTTATAGGAAATAAATATTTGAAACTGACATCCATTTAACCCCATTGCTGCAGGAATACCGACAGAATGTTTACCTAAGTGTGATCCGCATGGCAGGTTCATCATAGGAAACAGTCTGGTGTCCACATGTTCTTCTCCTCTCATCTGTCTACCAGTGGGAGAATTTTCGGAGGTAGAGTCTACTATGTGCCGGAGGTGTCCCACTTGTCCTTAGCACATGCCAAAGAAAATGGAAAACGTGTAATTTGGGGCCACGTGGAAATAACTCTTCGGACTATGTCAGGAATGTAATAAAGATTTGGGAATTGAGGTTGCCCTACAATTCATAACCTTTTGCTCGGTGCTTTGCAGAAAAAAAAGAGGAGAATCTGCACAAGCTTAGCGGCAACTCATATTATTACAGCCTCCAGGTAGTCCCTGTAAATTGAAAGCAAATTGGAGGCAAACAAAGTCATCACCGCAGTTGGTGTTGCATTTAATCTAAAAGAAATTGTCGTATCCATAAAACCTGGGAACAGTCACGCTGCTGAGGTTATAGGAGATTAAAAACGCTGAAAGTTCTGAACGACGCAAATTACATCGCATTTTATACTCAAACTATTTATAAATGGAAGTGCATTTTGCATTGTCTGGTTGGTTTCTGGTTTATGTAGAGGAATTTATTGTTAAATACTCTTTAGTGACAAACACACAAAGGAATTATTTACAGCAAGAGCCAGGAGGATGCACGACTGATCTAGGCATAAAGTATTAATATGTACTGTATACCTCTTTATGTGTTATCTATGGCGGTTGCTGGGAGCGATCTAACATGCACTGACAGCAATTAAATTTGCAATAAGGGCAAATTGAATGTATAACTAAAAGGCAAAGCTTTTTTTTTTTTTTAGCTTTAAAAAGAGTGGAGAGGAGTTAGAACACCTGTCAGGTGTTTATTGCTCTACATAAAGAAATTGCGTTTAGAAGACAAATAAAGCCGCTAGCACATTAAGGCTCCATGCATACTGAAGCTCAAAAAAGCTTTTTCTGGACGCCAGATTGCTGGCAGAAAACTCTGGTTGAAAAACGTGCTTTTAACACCGTTTTGTACTAGCGTTTATGAGCGTTCTTTTAGCGTTAGCGTTTATGGGCGTTTTTAATAAAAATGCACAGAGGACACTCCAAAAATCCCACAATGGATTCCAAACTCCCACAATGCATTGAAAAAATAGAACGCCGAATGCTAATTAACGCGCGTTTATGAGCATTTATCTGCGTTTGGCTTTTTTTAGCGGTGAAAAATGGCACTTTGAACACGAATTTCTGGCGTTCAGAAAAAAGCCCATAAACTCCACTGCTCATTAAAGCTAAAAAACGTCCATGTGTGCATGGACACATAGGCTAACATAGAGTGGAGTTTATGGGCTTTTAACACACACACGTCCCTGTTCTGCCTCTCGTGCCCACGATCGCTCATGGGCGGCGGTCATCGCGACCATCGGCCACGAGCTTCGGCAACCCCGAAGTGCAGCGGGCGCATGCACACGCCTCCGGCGGCGTGCGTGCGCGCCTGCTATCCCGCTTAAACGAGCCGACGTGTAGCTACGACGGCTCGTGGGAAAAAATAGAATGCCGAACGCTAATCAACGCGCGTTTATGAGCGTTTATCGGTGTTTGGCTTTTTTTTTTGCTGTGAAAAACAGCACTTTGAATGCGAATTTCTGGCATTCAGAAAAAAGCCCATAAACTCCACTGCTCATTAAAGCTAAAAAACGTCCATGTGTGCATGGACACATAGGCTAACATAGAGTGGAGTTTATGGGCTTTTAAAAAAAACACTATAAAACGCCAAAAACTGACATAAGTTGACCAACAATATATACAAACCACAGTGCAACAGTAATGCTATGTACACACAATAGGATTTTCCGACAACAAAACCATGGATTTATTTCCGATGGATGTTGGCTGAAACTTGTCTTGCATACACACGGTCGCACAAATGTTGTCGGAAATTCCAAACGTCAAGAACACGGTGATGTACAACACGTACGATGAGTCGAGAAAAATGAATTTCAATAGCCAGTGCGGCTCTTCTGCTTGATTCCGAGCATGCGTGGAATTTTGTGCGTCAGAATTGTGTACACACGTTTGGAATTTCCGACAACGGATTTTGTTGTCGGAAAATTTGAGAACCTGCTCTCAAATTTTTGTTGTCGGAAATTCCGACAACAAACGTCCGATGGAGTGTACACACGGTCGGAATTTTCTAACATTTGTTGTCGGAAAATCCTATCGTGTGTACATAGCATAAGTGGTATAATATAAGTAATATCCTCAAAATAATTACAAATAAATTCACTTGTGATGAAGAGTGAAGCGAAAAGGAAAATTAATAAAAAATAAAAAAAATCACCAAAAATTAAGGTGATGAAGTAAACTAATTGAATCCAAAGGGCATAAATGTCATAAAAAAAGAGTCCAAATAGTCCATCCCAAAGGTCACCGTGGAATAAACTGATGTATACAAAATTGGTGATCAATGAAGTCACTTTGTGGTCCACCTCCATATGTAAACCATGCATGCTTGCCACCGCATATGGACTCATATACACAAGGAACAGCATAAAAGCAGGCTTGTGTTATTGCAAACCACCATCCAATGTATCAAACCTCCATTCATTTAGATGAATACTCCATGGCAGTTTCCAAGCAAGTACACATACAGGTCCCCATTCCCCAATTCATTCAGAAGTTATATATAGGGAAACAATGAATATGCCCACATAGTGTAAACGCACCAAATGTTTATTAAAAAGAGTACTAAACACTTACAGGGTAAAAAGAATGACAGCGCTTATCAATTAGTCTCACGGATCACTTTCTGGTTCCAAAAACGCAATGACGTCACAAGCAAAGGCTTTGAGTATTTTGTTTATTTTTTATAGCTAATATTGCTAATATATCATCACCATTAAAATTATTAGAGCTTTGATTTGAGCTAACTGTGGGAACAGACAAGATAATACATATTTATAATTTAAATAGGGGGAAGCCAAAACCACCCCCAATTTATTTCATTCCTACACACATAAATATTTGAATTTGTTTGTAGATATTAATCAAACGTTATAAAAGATAATATGCAGTAAACAAACATTTTCCTCCCAACATTAGGCCCACACCTACTTGCCCTATTCTCATCATTGTTCAAAGACACTCTCCCACATTCCCAATTTTTACATACGTACATAACTCTTATACCAAAACCAGGCAAACACCCCTCACTACCAAATAACGTTCGTCCCATAGCATTGTTAAATTCAGACTATAAAATATTTACCAAAATTTTAGCCAATAGACTCTTAGGCTTTGTTCTGACTAGACACGCAGGAGACAACACAAGACGTACAATAGATCTGATAGATCTCCTGACTAAGACAAAACGCCCTGCCATAGTTTTGAGCTTGGATGCTCAAAAAGTGTTTGATCGCTTAAGTTGGCCGTACATGTTTGCAGTACTATCCCGATATGGGTTTTCAGGCTCTTTCATTAATGCTTTAAAGGCTCTATAGTCACATCCCTCTTCCCCATTCCAGCTGTCCTCTCATCTGTCGCAGCCTTTCTCCCTAAGTAACGGTACCAGACAGGGTTGCCCTTTGTTGCCTTTGCTTTTTATTTTAATTCTGGAGCCTTTGGCTGAGGCCATTAGGTCTCATCCAGACATCCGTGGGGGTTTTGCTGCAACAGCAAGATTATTAGATGTCACTCTTTGCCGATGATATCCTGCTAACGCTCACCAATCTCCACATTTCACTACCTTCTCTACATGATACCCTAGCATCTTTTAGGTGCTAAACCCTATATCAAGGTTTAAAATTAATTTGTTCAGAACAGAAGCCCTACCTATAATTTTAAATACCACTGGTGTGCTCATTCCCTTAAATATCTGGGCATCCACATCACCCCCTCTTACTCTACTCTCTATCATGCCAATTCCCCCTGATGTTCATGGAAATTACCCAACTATTAAATCAATGGACCGTCCTCCCTTTGTTGCTTCTTGGAAGAATTAATGTTTTCAAGATGTCCATACTTCCCAAACTTCTTTATTTATTTGAGACGCCCCCAGTGGCAATCCCAATTTCACATCTAAAGGCTCTCCAATGGAAGTGCCTACGCTTTGTATGGAATAATGCCTCCCATCACATCGCGAGTTCAGTGATCTATGCTCTAAGAACTAAGGGGGGTTTAGCTGCTCCAGACATCATTAAATATTATTATGCATCTCATTTGCGGGTACTGACATCTTGGACATCTAGGAAGGCCCCAAATAGATGTGCAAAAATCGAAATGGAGATTACCTCCCCGGTCCATCCATGCTACTTGTTGTGGCCTTCCTCGAGTAAACATATGCCACAATTGAGATCCATATGCCGAATCCCAATGTTATTCATGTTATCCATATGGAAGAGATGCTCAGAACGGTTTTCCCTTTCCTCCCTTTGTCCTCCTTTTTCCAAAAGTGCTCTTTACCCAGATATTCACGATAGTTTATCCTACGAGCGGATGCTACCTTGGACTCAGGCAGGGGTTTTCCAGCTTTGACACCTTGTGAACCCAGTGACAAGTAGATTTATGTCTTTTTCAGATCCAAGCTAAACACCAGGTCCCTAAGACACTTTTTTATTCCTACTTGCAATTTAAACATTATTTCTCTATAAAATCTCCCTCACTGTGTCTGGATAAACTCACTACTTTTTTTTTTTTTTTCAATAATTTTTATTCAAGTTTTGTCAGTTTACAAAGATATAAATCATGTTTACATATAGCAGTAGATATCGTAAACCGAAATATAAACAATAGAGGCTAACAGATTCATATAACCTTGCAGTCTTAATACAATTCCCTGAATTATGAGAAGTAAGAGTAAGGCAGGAGAGACTATACTCCTCCACTAGTCACCCCATTTGGGAACTAACTGTGACCCAGTGGAGGTACAGCCTCTACATGCCTATAGGTCATCAGCAGTATTAACCAGTTTATATCTGTTAGCATTCATGTAACAAGAGCGTATAGCTCATAACAGGTAAAAAGTAACTAATATATATATTATACAGGATCAATTCAGAGGCCATAAGGAAAAGGAAGGATATGAATCTTAAAAAAAAAAACAGAAAATCATGAGATAGTTCGCCCTAGTGATAGTAAGTGATATTATATTCATTTACGATGAGTGTCATACCAATTTATCCAGCGTTGCCATCGCGGAAGAAATTTGTCATAATTTCCACTGATGAATGCTAGCATCTTCTCATATGTGTAATGCAAAGACAATGTAGTTACAGCCTCATCTATCACTGGAGGGTTTAAAGATCTCCATTTTCTTAGTATCACTAGTTTGGCTGCTAGGAATAAGTGAATAGAAAATTGTCTATGTAGTGGTGGGATATTTTCTATGCCTATGTTTAGGATAGCTAAGGAAGCGGAGTTGTGTATGTGTAGGTCTGTTGTTTGACATAGGATTTTGAAGATGTGGGACCAATATGAGGTCAGGTGTTCACATCCCCATAGGATGTGATATATAGTGCCCGGCGGTTGCCCACAGTTCCGCCAACAGGTGGGAGGTGTAGAGCGGTCAAATTTAGCTAAACGATAGGATGTTAAATACCAACATTGTGTAATTTTATGTGAGAGTTCCCATAGGTTGGTGCTTTTGGTTGCTGAGTGGATGTGTTGCAAAGCCATGTGCCATTGTTGTGGAGAAAAGGAGTCGTTGAGGTTCCTTTCTCATGCTGGCATGGAGTTCGTTTTAGCGAATACTTTTTTATCATGGAGATAATTATAAAATAATAAGATACCTCCTTTACGAGGTGTTTTGGCAGTAAGGTAGACATGAATCTGCCAGAATAAGTTGTATTTGATGTCATATTTTTTGAGATAGGAAGCAATTCTGAAATGCTGAAATCGTTCTGAGCTAGGTAGGTCGTGTGACGATTGTAAGTCGGCAAACGATCTTACGTTAGTGCCAGAGTGTAGCTCCGAAACCCATTTTATTCTCTTCGCTATCCATTTATTCAAGGGCATGTCTGGGATCAATAGAGCCAAGGTTGATAAAGGGATTGACAGAGATATGGTAGGAGATGATCTAGATTTGGTATTTATCAAGGACTTCCATGAGTTTAGTGTTGCTAGAGTCGGGAGAGGGAGGTCAGAAGGTTTTGATTTAAGATGCAGATAAGCCAAAATATAGTCATAGAGGTTACCTCCTGGTATTATAGATTGTTCAATACTGCACCAAAGTGGTGATTGGTGATGGGGAAAACACCCTCTTAGTTGTGCCAGGATTGCAGCTAGATGATAGTCAGCAAATATCGGTAGGCCAACCCCGCCTGCTGTTTTTGTTTTGCGGAGTTTGGATAGAGCGCTTCTAGCTTTTTTACCTTCCCATAGATGTCTAGAAAGTATGGATTGTAAAGTGTGAAAGTATTGTCGGGGGACTGGAATGGGAACTGTACGATATATGTAGAGTACTTGCGGCAGAATTTGCATTTTAAAGGCGGCCAACCTGCCTGATCATGACAATGTGTGTTTGCTTATGGACTGGAGACCCTCGCTTAATGAACATATCAACGGGAGGTAGTTAGTGTAAGGAAAATGGCTGCACTTTGGTTCACTTGGTTCACTATATATATTTTTGATAAGAGGTCTGCATTTTTTTTTATTATACAAGATAGGTGAAACGCTTTTTTTATGCAAGGCTTTGACAATGTTTAAGTGGAAATTTTATTGAGCGAGCTGTCTGCAAAAACAGAAGATTTGCGGTCACAATATGTATGGGAACAAGTTAGAACATCCCACTGCACTCCTGGTACCATCCCACCCCACTCCTGGTACCAGGGCGCACTTGACCAGTTGACCCCTACCCTCTCAGATGGTACCAGAAGTGGGGTACATATTATGAAGTCTGGTGATCAAAGCCAAAGCCAAAAGAATTTTGGCCAAAGCCAAAAAGGTAAGGTCTCTTTAAATTTCTTTTGCAAGGTGGTTTTCTTGTGCTTGACTGGACTTCAGAATATGTAAGGTCGGATCTGGTAAGGTCAAGTAGCTCGTCAAAATATAATAGGAAAATAATTGTATAAGTGTCCCTGCTAGGTTGGCCAGGACTGGTAGAATATTGTAAATATTTTACTAAGAAATAGGACTGGACATCAAGAACGTCTATGTTGTATTATGTTGTATTGAGTTATGTCCGATAAACTTAAGGTGGCCACCAAAAGTGAGAGATTTCACGCAGGACGCTGCGATAATTGTTGTCTTGGATTGTTGTTTGTGTATGAAGGATTTAGGACAAGATTGACAGCAACTTGTCCACGTGGTTACGTTAATAGAATTGGAAAAGGACCTTATTTTGAAAAAGGATATCCAAGGGTTTTGACTTTAAGGTTCAATATTCATAATCAGGTTCCTTTAAAACCAAATTTGACAGTAGCTGGTGTCAGAAGTCTGATTGAAAATTACTATAAACAACCTTATACTGTCTGTCCTAATTCATTGTTGGTCTGTGATCATAGAGACTTGTATAAATAATGGGAAATCAATTGGAAAAGGCAAGTTCTGGTGGTAAGTCAGAACAACCCACCCCAATTGATTTCGTGTCTGGAAACTGTGGAAAATATTATACTGATCCATTTTGGGCACATGTACTAAAACGGGCACATAGTCTGCAAATTTCGGGATTAACTCCTTATGGCCCTTGTAGCCAGAATGATTGGGAAGAAGTTACTAAAATGTGTGGGCAACACAAACAGTATAATTATCCACCATTTCCTTCTAACAATGATTACATGAAAGAGTGTTATAAAATATGGTCTAAAGCACTGAAGGACTATAAAAAGAAATTCCCATAGACTATATACAAAAACCCCTTACGTTTTCCCACAGCACCTGATCCACCTGTAGACGCTCCAAAGCCTTGTAATCCTTTTTATGATTCCTATTCCGCCCCGCCTCCTTATGTGTTTCCCAAAATTGACCATCCTAAGGAGGGACCTGGGAACCCTGAGACCCCCATAGAAACAATTAACCCAGAAAATGCAGAGACTCCCATAGAAACAATTAAACTAGTGAATAATGAGACCCCCATAGAAACAACTAAAACAGATAAACAGAAAAATAAATTATATCCCTCCTTAGAACTAATGCTGGGGGGATTTTTGGCGATAGCTGAGGAAAAGGGTACTCATTGGTTAGAAGAACAAGAAAATCAGAGGCTAGCAATTAAAGAATATGTTACAACCATGGATAAGCTATCCACAACAGTAGATAAACACCTAGAGATAGCTAGAACCAAGGTAGAACATAAGAAACAAAAAAGGACAAGACAGAACGAAATAAAAAGGTTACTAAGAGATTCAGAAAAAATATTACGGGAAATAGACGAGGAAGGTCAAATGATTACTCGAGCGGCAAAACAGAAATATCAGGACATAATTAGCAAACATGGGGCAGACGAGAGTGACAGTGAATTGACAGAAGAATAAGAATCTTCAGAGGACGAGGACAGCGATACAAAAAATGCAGAAGCACAAGTACCCGAGGCAGTAGACACGGCATCACTTCCCACGGTGGTAACAGAAACCGTTGCCTTTTTAGCTGAACCCAAGACAACGTCCCAAGCCCAAACCCCTGAAAATAGTGCCCAAGCAATGTTCCACCTCATCACCATGGGCACTACTCAAGTTCAAATCCCTCTACCCTTGGGAACAATTAAAGAAATAAAAGACACTTGCCCCAAGCCTAATAAGGATCCAAAACAAGCAGTTAATTTTTTAAAAAGATACTGCTTGGGTGGAAGAATGTCAGCGGAGGATCTACAGATTATCATTAATGCAGTAGATCCTAACAGTACAGCCGAGATTACAATAAACGCATGGGTAACTGAAAGTAAACTATATCAAGCGGGGGGAGGATTAGGAACAATTTTGGGCATCATTGTTGGCTGCCTGGAGGAAGGCTTATAGACCTGAAACGCCAATCAATGATCTAATCTCGTGTAAACAGTTGCCGGGGGAATCTTTTCATTCCTTTGTCATACGATTGTATAAAATTTATGTATCATGTGGAATAGACAGTGACCCCTTATTTGTCAGTACGGCAATGAACAATGGGGACCCCAAGTCGGCCCAAATTATAAAACTGGTAAACACTAACTGGGCGACACAGGCAGCAAAGGTATTTGTGGAAGACATACAAACAAGGGCAGCATCTGGTGGCTTTAATTCAAAAGGAGGACTCTTTACAATAGTGGAGGACTCTGCCATAAAACAAGAAATCACACCGATGTGTACTTCTCTTCCAATGCCCACTTATGCATACAGACAACAATACCAAAACAGAGATAATATTCAACAAACTGACCAGGGTTGTTTCAATTGTGGGGACCTATCACATTGGAAATCAGACTGCCCACGTAGGAGAGGTTACAGACCCAGACGAGGTAATGGCCCACCTCAAAGGGGACGGGGTAGAGGATACAATTCAGACAGGACACATAGTCAGACTAGACCAAACCCTAGAAATGACCAACCCAACCAAACAAACACCAATACCCCGCAGAGGGTCCAAATGAATTGGCCAGGTAATTCTGGACACTCAAACAATAACCCATTTAGACAATAGGGATGCCCAGAGCAGGTTCCAGCCCTGGTACTTCACATGTTTACAGATCATTGGAAAATCTTACCACAAGTGACCCTTAAGATCAAGGGTCAAGTGGTCAACCTAATGCTTGATTCAGGGGCCACAACAAGTTGCCTAAACAATGAGAAATTTTTATGTGAAGATTGTACGGAGGGTTGCTCTATAGGGATCAATGGAACTGATGTGGTACACAAAATTACACCTCTCCTAGAGGTCTGTGACTTGGAGAACAGAGTGTTAACCAAATCTAAGTTTGCAATACTACCACAATGTCCCCTATGCCTAATGGGCAGGGACCTAATGTCTAAATTGAAACTGAATATAACTTTTACAGCAGAAGGAGGGATTACTGCCAAATCCCCTCACTGTGATTTACAGATGCCAAAAAGACAAGCTTTTCTGTGTTACTTCATGTCAGTTCCTACATACTTAGAAACACATCCCATCTGGGCAAAGTCCAAAACTGATGTAGGACACATACCTTGTACACCATATGTACCCACCTTCAAACCAAACACGGTACCCACATTTCAGAAACAATACCCTTTGCCAAAAGAAAAGATCATGGGACTTCAGCCCCTGATAGAAGAATACCTAGGATTAGGTATTCTAAGGCCTATCATTAGTCCCTGGAACACACCAGTTAATCCAGTAAGGAAGGCTAACGGGGGAATGGAGGATGGTGCAGGATCTTAGGGTAGTCAACAAAAGTATACAACCCTTACCCCCACTAGTGGCAGATATTGCAGGGATATTCATGCACGGTCCTCCATATACACGGTACTAGACCTGTCAAACGCATTTTTCAGTATAGAAGTGCATGAGGACTTCCAAGATATCTTTTCTTTCACATGGTCCACCGAACAGGCCATTGGCCAGCAGCTAACCTGGACCAGGCTTCCGCAAGGTTATGTGGACAGTCCGGCCGCCTTCTCAATGGTGCTTAAAGCCACCTTGGATGACTGGGTCCCCCCAATGAAATCCACACTCTTGCAGTATGTTGATGATCTACTGATATGTAGTGAAAGCAGGGCACAATGTGAGGTCGATTCCGAGAGTCTGATGTCGCACCTAGCACTCAAGGGTCACCTGGCATCGAGAAAGAAGATTCAGTGGGCCCAAGAGCAGGTAGAGTACCTGGGGTGCGTCATTGCAGAGGGAACACGGATGGTGTCTCCAAAACGGGTCGAAGCCCTCACTTGTCTCAGCCCACCAAAGGACAAAGCGTCACTATTGTCCTTCCTAGGTTCAATAGTATACTGCAGGCAGTGGATACCTGATTGTTCCTACTATGACTCTCTGCTAAGGCAGGCTACAACAGCACAGGCACCGAAGCTGATCACATACACCCCAGAAATGACTGAAGCCTTTCAAATTCTTTTGAAATCACTGGCCTCGGCTCCGGCCCTTGGCTTGCCAAATTATGAAAAGCCCTATGCCCTATACTGTGTGGTCAGGGGTCATGCCTTTGCTGCAGTTTTAGCCCAAATGCATGGCACCCACTACCGCCCCGTAGCCTACATCTCAAAAAAACTACCAGTGACAGTCCAAGGGATGCCGGGCTGCTTACAAGCGCTGGCAGCCTGTGCAATGACCGTAAAAGAAGCACAAATGATCACTCTAGGGACTCCAACCACCCTATACACATCACACAGTGTCCTCCATTTGTTACAAAACATGAACACCCAACACATGACTACACAACGTTCATCAGGGTATGAAATCATTCTTACAAACACGTACAACTTAACTGTCAAAAGCTGTGCTGAAGTAACACCGGCAATCAAACTCTTACACGCTCTGCTAAAACTCCCAGTCACTCCCCAAAACCGTCATGACTGTACACAAGAACTTCTCACTGTCACAGCACCTCGAAGAGATCTCACTGATCTGCCTAATCCAGACTACCCTAACGTCTTTATAGATGGTAGCTGCACACGTCCAGCAGATAATCAAAACAGGCTATTCGGTGGTAATGCTACCGGATCTCATTCTAGAAGATGGTTACCTTACTGGCGCAACCTCAGCACAACAAGCTGAGCTGTATGCACTCACCAGGGCATGTTTAATACACAAAGGAAAAAAGGTGAACATTTACACAGACAGCAGGTACGCATTCGGGGTTGCGCACGATTATTGTATGATCTGGTTTAGGCGCGGATTCCGCATCGCAGATAACAAAAAAATAAATAACAGTGGTTATGTGTACGATCTAATTAATGCAATACAACAGCCCGATAAATTAAACATTGTCAAAGTTAAGGGACATGCCACTGACGGATCCCTAGAGTCACAGGGAAACGCTCTAGCAGACAGATTAGCAAAAGCTGCAGCAGAAAGACAGCCACAACCACATGACACAAAGCTCCTATTATTCCAGAATGACTTTAACACCCCCTCGTTCCAACACACATCTGCACTCTTGCAAAAACAGGCATCGGCTGATGACCTGGACTACTGGAGCGATTCAGGTTTGACCAGAGACCCTACAGGTCTCTGGACAAACAAGGAGGGAGTCATAGGAATACCTAGAGCAGCAGCGCCCCTATTGCTGTCTTATCTCCACGGCCCAGGACATATAGGACCCAGACCACTCTTAAAAAAGTATGAAGACTGTTTTAGCACACGCAAGGCATATGAATTAGTACAACAGCTTGTCTCCTCCTGTCTGACTTGTGCTCAGAACAATGTTCAGGGCCCCCAACATGGGAAACATGGACATTTGCCACCACCATTAGGCCCACTACAAGACTTACAGATAGACTTCACACATATGCCCAGGCAGAGAGGTAACCTCAAATATTTGTGCGTGATGGTGGACAAATTTTCAGTTTGGCCAGAGGCAATACCCGTTACAGGGGAAACCGCAGGCATTGCAGCCCGGTGTCTGATCAATCATTGGATCAGTCGATACGGACTTCCTACCACCATATACTCTGACCAAGGTCCAGCATTTACTTCAAAACTGGTGAAAGAATTGACAAGAGTATTAGGGATACAGTGGAAGCTACACATCCCATACCACCCACAGAGTTCAGGGGTAATGGAAAGAATGAATAGAACAATCAAGGACAAATTAAAAAAGGCTACTAACGGTACCATAAAGGACTGGCTAAAATACCTGCCAGGGGTCCTCTTCCATATAAGAACCACCCAACACAGTAGGACAGGCTTATCCCCATATGAAATACTAATGGGAAGGCCGGCCCAAAAGAAAGCAATTGAGGGAGAGGAGGTTAATCTTTATTCCTTACAGGAAGAGCACGTGAAACATTTGGTAAGTAGTCTTACTGAAAACTATGACAAGGTAGCTGTCACTTTTCCTCCTCTTTCCACAGAACCTACACACCCCTTCATACCCGGTGACAAAGTCTTGATAAAGCAGTTTGCAGCAAGGAAGGTACCAGGGCCCATCTACCAAGGACCATTTGAAGTACTCAAAGCAACCCGAACTGCCATCCTCACAGACCAAGGACCACAATGGATCCACACATCAAGGATAAAGAAAGCACCAAGCCTGGAAGCAAGCCAAGGACCACGAAAGAAAAAGAAACCAAGCCTAGAAGCAAGCCAAGGACCACAAAAGAAAGAGACATTGAACTCAAACCCCTGCCCAAGCCCTCTACTATCTCCACCCGAAAGCCCCCCAATCCCCCCCAAAGGCCCCTCAACCCCCCCCCAATCCCTAGAAACCATAAGCAAACCCCCTGCAGCACCCTCCCTAGAGGACTCAGGAGCCCCAGAAACCTTAGACCTAATGACTTTCGAGTAGTAGATGTTCAGGTATTTCCCCAAGGTTCCCAGGACCCACCTGAACAGCTCTGGAAATGTACCACTCAAATAATTTTAGTCTTTGCCATCCTGGTTACTTTTAAGATTATTCTGATAATTACCTTTGTATGTTGGATGACTAACAGTTGTAATTTTCAGCTCCCCTCTAATTATACTAACCGTACTCGGCGAGGTTTTATGGGAAATTCTATTTATCCCTGCTGCACTCAGATAGCCGGCCAGATGTCCAAGGCCCAATCTCAAGCCATTACGGGGTATCATATTCAAAGGAGGGATGGGAATTGTCACATAGCAGCCATTGTCTTTACAGCCAAATATAAGGGAGTAGAAAGGACTTGGTGTATGAATCCCAATCATAAACCAAGTCAGAGCCTGGTGTCCAAGTTTAAAAAGGCCAAACTCAGAGATATAGGAATCAGCCAAGTTATTCAAAATAAAAGATCAAACTACGCTCCCTTTGCACCATTAAATGATACTAGTATGAAAAAGGCCCCCAAATCAGAATTCCAATTTCTAGAATCCAGAAGGGAACTCCTAAGACCAGACTTTAGAAGTATTAATAATAGGGCACAGCTAGATCCTGAAACTTATTCAGTACCAGACTCAATTCCTCATCATTTCATAATGATGCATGCTTTCGCAAGAAAGCAGAATTACTCAGAATGCTGGGTTTGTTCCCATATGGGAACTGGCCGACACTCAGTTCCTATGGTTGGAAGGCCAGTGACCCTAGAACAGCTGCTAAACATCACTCAACCCATTCCCCCTGAGAGCATCACAACCAATAGTAAACCCCTTCTCTTTACAGGATACACAAGGAGTCCACAATTTTGTTTTCTTAATGGAGCAGGTAAAGACTTGTATAACGGTAGATTTTGCAGAGACACAGTAGTTAATTTTACACTGGTGGATTTGGGGCTCATAGCCAATGGGACACTAGATATAGAGGGACTTCTCACACACAACATAACAGACCCTAATGAACGCATTGGGAATATGTCCTCCTACAGTATTTCAAATTGTATGAAAGGGAATAGCTCGGTCACAGAATCCTGGCTTATCAGCACACATATGAATAGTTCATGGATGGAGGAGCGGGAGGATGAGGCACCCTCCATAGGGGACTGGATGTGCCTAGTGGGATTAAGGTTCAACCTACATTCATCTGGGGATGTACCCGCCCCTCATATGCCCCACGGATGGATGGTGTGCTGCGGTCTTTGGTGCCACACTACCATCCCATACCCCCTCGATAGAAAGACCTCAGGATGGTGCACCCTGGTAGAAATGATTCCTTTCATGGGTGCTACTCCAGGGGACTCCCCTGTTGAGATGATACCAACCCATGGTCATTTAGAGTTTGGGAGGCACAAAAGAGAGGTCACAACCTGGTGGGACAAGGTATTTGCTTCCATGGGAGGGGCAGGCATGTACAATGCACTAACAAAAGTAGATGAGTTTGGGGAACTAGTAGGTTCCTGGATGAATAAAACATCAGCTGATGTGGGCTTCATCAATGAGGAATTGAGGAAAATCCTGTTTGAACAAGAAATAATCAAGCAGCGTCAAGAGAGGATGATGATGGTACTGACAGGACTATGTGATGTGACAGGGGATAAAAGCCTATGTTGCACATATATGAACAACTTAACCAAACCCAGTGAAGATTTAGAGGTACCAGATTATTATGATATAATTAAAGGACACCAGGAGGAGAGAGCAAAGTTGCAGACACAAATGAGGAGACTGGGAGACTCTTGGAACCCACTTTCAGGAATTGGGGGGTGGTTCGGATAATTTTGGGATAGTGTAATGGGTTTCTTTAAAAAGGCAGGCATGATATTGATCATGATAGTACTCCTGGGTATCGCCATTTATGCCACTATCAAATTCCTATTTTATATTACTAGTAAAGTCCCTGACATTTCAGCAAAAATTAAACCGGACTCTGAGCTCAAGGAAACTATGGCCATGTTCTACATTGACCCCCTCTACATTGAGCCAGAGGAAGCCACGGCTATGTTCTACACAGAACATACCTGGTACTCCAAACATTAGGGAATTAATGATCAGGGAGAATGAAATCCTCCCTGATCAAAGGAGGGATTGTAAGGAAAATGGCTGCACTTTGGTTCACTTGGTTCACTATATATATTTTTGATAAGAGGCCTGAATTTTTTTTTATTATACAAGATAGGTGAAACGCTTTTTTTATGCAAGGCTTTGACAATGTTTACGTGGAAATTTTATTGAGCGAGCTGTCTGCAAAAACAGAAGATTTGTGGTCACAATATGTATGGGAACAAGTTAGAACATCCCACCGCAAGTCTGGGCCTAATGCCAAACGGCACCTTATCGAAAGTATCTTAAAAGGTTATTTCTATATTACACCCTTTTCTCGGAATTAAGCTAAGACAAATATATTTTGATAAGGAAATTTGGGGTATTTTTTTGTTAGGTACTTTTTAAGCACGTCATTTAGCAGAAATATCAATGTCTTTTTATATATGCCATATACCATGTAACTTGTGATACTTGTACTCTTGTGATTGGATAAGCTAAGGGACCGCCCCTTGGTTTGCCCCTAATGATGTATAATGAATTGTTGTCATATATAACATGTGAGAAAAATATAAAGGATCATATTATCGATATCCAACATAATTGTGTGGTGTCGTTCATATCACTCATTTTCCAATCGATTAAAGAGGCCTTCTTGGTGTCTGAGTCCAGCTCGAGCTCAAGGAAAAGGTTTGGGGGCGCACTTGACCAGTTGACCAGTTGACCAGTTGACCCCTACCCTCTCACTTAGCATGAAATAGTTGTGTAGGTTGGGATGTTAGTTTAATTCCTAAGTAAGTAATTTCTTGGGAATCCCATACATATGGGTATCTGTTTTGCAAGGTTGTTCTATCATTTGCTGCTATGCCAAGATCTAATATATAAGATTTGGTTTTGTTTACTTTGTAATATGATACCGTACCATAGTCATGTAATAGTTGAGAAACATGTTGTAGGGAAGACACCGGATTATTTAACATAAGGATTACGTCATCTGCGAAGAGGCTTATGACATGTTTGCGATTATTAATGGAAAATCTTTGTATATTGGGATTTTGCCTAATACTGGATGCCAGGGGTTCCATTAATAGGTTGAAAATGAGGGGGGATAGTGGGCATCCCTGGCGGGTGCCATTTGTGATCTTGGAAGGTTTAGATAGCATACCTGAAGCGTATACTCGGGCTGATGGTGAAGTATATAGAGATAGTATTGCAGACAGTATGTGGCCTGTGAATCCAAATTTTTCCAGTGTGATTGTGAGATACTGTATTTATTGGCATATAACACTCACTTTTGGGTGCAAATGGCGTGTGCGTGTTATACGCCAATACTTCAATTTTAGCTGCCTTGGAGGGGACAGGGAGGGGGGGCGGGGCGAGCGCCGTCAGATTACATACAGTGAGAAAATCCTGTTTACTTGGTGGCCTCTGTAATAGGAAGTCCCGTCTCCTGGGCCGCCATTGGACCACTGTTCTGTCTATCATAGGAGATTTTCACTGTATGTAATCTGTCGGCGCTCGTCCCACCCCCTCCCTGTCCCCTCTAGGCTGCAGATGGGCATTGATCAGGCTGCACTGATGGCAATGGTGAGGCTGCTGCATTGATGTGGACTGGTGAGGCTGCATTGATGTGGACTGATGAGGCTGAATTGATGGCACTTGTGAGGCTGCAGATGGGCATTGATCAGGCTGCATTGATGGCAATGGTGAGGCTGCAGATGGGCACTGATCCTTATTTTGCTTCAAAGTTCCTTATTTAAAATTTAAGTTTTTTTCCTGAAACTTCCCTCTTAAAATGAATGTGCGTGTTATACGCCTGTGCGTGTTATACGCCGATAAATACAGTATGTCCATTGTACTCTATCGAACGCCTTCTCTGCATCCAGAGCAAGAAGCAGAGAAGTCGTCCCGAGTTTCCTGGCAACATGGATCACATCAATCAATCTTCTGGTAGCATCAGATGTTTGTCTGCCCTTGGTAAATCCAGATTGATCTGGATCAATTATAGTAGGGAGAATGTCAATCAGTCTCATTGCTATCATTTTAGCATAAAGCTTTAGATCGGTATTCAATAAGGAAATTGGAAGTTTTGGGGAACATCCGGTGTCTTCCCTGGTTTAGGCAACGTAACTATTAATGCTTTTAACATCTCAGGTGGAAAAGAGGATGAGGCAACAGCGGCTTCAAATACCTTAAGGAGGTATGACCCTAAAGAGTGTTTAAAAGTCTTGTAATATTCCCCTGTCAAACCATCCGGCCCTGGTGACTTATTAGTGGGAAGGGTGTCAATAACTTTCATTAACTCAGATAGTGAGAAAGGGGAATTCAAGGCTTGAATTTGAGAAGTGGAGAGTTTAGGTAAATTAATATCTTTTAAGAAATCATTTATAGCTGATTGTGACGGATGTTCAATATGACTATCTTGATTAAGGTTATAAAGGGACCCATAGTATTTGCTAAATGCATTTGCAATACTTTGGGGATCAAATACTTTTTGTTTGGAGGTGGGGTTAATGATGTGAGGTATTTTAGTTTTGAAACGTTGGCCTTGTAGTTTGCGAGCTAATTCTTTTCCAGCTTTGTTGCTAGTCGAATAAAATGACATTTTAAGTCGTCGTTCCTTTTGTTCAAAGGAATGAAGCAATTCTAATCTAAGATCGTGTCGGAGAGCCGTCCGTTTTTACTAACTTGGCGTGCAGGATTTTTTTTATCTAGATCTTCGAGGAGTTTGATATCTGTGAGAAGGGTATCAAGCCGCTGCTGTCTCTGCTTTTTGAGTTTTGTGGCTAATTGAATAAATATGCCTCTAATGTACGCCTTATGGGAGTTCCAAAGTACAAATGGATCATTTGTGGAAGAGGAATTGATCTGGAAGTAATCAGACAAGTGGTTTTCTAACAATTTCTTAGTGGCTGTTGTTTGTACTACTTGAGGGCTGGCACGCCATATGAATGCCCCGTTAGTAGGATATTTATCTCCTAGAGTCAGGAGGATAGAAGCATGGGCCGACCAAGTGATGTTATTGATTTTAATTTGAGTTACTTTTTGAAGCAGCCACTTGTCCATTAGAACCAGATCGATCCTCGAGTAAATGCAATGTCTATGAGAATAAAATGTGAAGTCTCGTTCATTAGCATGTGTGCAGCGCCAGCTATCGAACAGATCATGAGATCTTAGGAAAAAAGTTAGAGAAGGAGATCTTTTGGTATGAGTTGAGGTAGAGTCCATACGTGGGTCAGGGGTAATTTTTAAAGTCTCTGCATATTATAAGGGAACATTGTTGGATTTTTTTCAGCTTTTTCATCAATCGGTTCAGGAAGGTAATTTGTTTGGTATTGGGAACATATACGTTCACAAGAGTATAAGGGGTGGAGTTAATGTCACATACAATAATAAGGTACCGGCCCGCTGGGTCAGATATTTCGGAGTGAAGTTGAAATGATATAGAGTCTTTAATAGCCACCATAACACCTCTCTTTTTCGCATTCATACTAGAGAAGAAGTAGTGTTGAAAATTTCTATGAGAGCATTTTGGTGAGGCTGCATGAAGGAAGTGTGTCTCTTGGGCGCATAGAATATCACATTGGGAAGAGTCAGCTTCTTTCCAAAGGGATGCTCTCTTGGCTGGGTGGTTTAAGCCATGGGCGTTGATGGAAAGTAGTTTAACTGGCATGAGACAGATTGGAAGGTATGCTATATGTCGAGGGATGATAGTACTCACACTTATGGTGAGAGATGGCTAGTCTCTTAGAGATGGATGTCTTTAGTTCCAGGGTGACTTCCCTTCTGGAGTATCCCTCAGAGCGGACAAGTGGGTTGCAAAGGTTGCAGGTTTCTTTCCTTAAGGGTGTAGTCGGGTATGGCTCTGTAAGTAGTTGATGATCCATAAAAACAATGGAAAAAAAAATATAACGAAACAAATTAAGGGAAGAAAAAAGAATGGTTACAGGGTGATAGGAGAATCAACAGGGGGATTCTTGATCCTTAAACACTGTTCAATAAGATTGAGGGGTATTGGAAATATATCCAAGTGTGCCTTCACCGGGGGAGTGTAGTCATAAGGATTGAGTAAATTGGTTAGGAGCGATCTTTCAGTTGAGCAGGTTTTTTATCAGATCTCTTTCGTGTCACCACCTGCCAGTCTGCCTGCATATATGGAGGAGTATCGACTTGTATAGGAGACGGAGGTGCTTCCGACAGTATTCCCCATTGTCTGAGGATATGAAGACCCTCTTCCATGGTAGAGACAGTGGTAGTTGTGCCATTATGTGTGATGGAGAGCCTAGCAGGATATTTCCACTTGTGTAATATGTGATGGTTGCGTAACGCTTTAGTAATGGTGGCTAAATTGCGGCGTTTCTGGAGGGTATGCCTAGATAGGTCAGGGAGTAGTTGTAGAGAGGCATATTGAGGTGGGCGCTGATCAGGGTTACGGAAAGAGGCCAATATGGTTTCTTTGGCTTTATAAAAATGTAACCGTAGCAGGACATCCCTGGGTACATCATCAGGTAAAAATTACGGTTTCGGTATTCTGTGCACCCTATCTACTGTGTGCTCCAATGCAGACATTGCGGGAAGTAACGCAGTGAATAATTCTTGGACATATTGTGGTAGTTGTATCGCAGGGATGGATTCAGGAATGCCTCTTATTTTGAGATTATTCCTTCTGGATCTATCTTCGAGGTCAGATAATTTATCTTTGATCCAGGAAATTTCATCTGAGTGAGTGGTATGAGCATCTACCATTTTATTAAAAGAGGATGCATGTGAGTCCAGAGTGAACTCAATCTGGTTTACCCTTTCTCCCAGTGAGTGTACTTCTGCCTGACATTTTTGTACTGTGTGCAGCATGTCCTGGTGTAGAGATGACCTCAGGGACATTAGCATCTCTTTGAGTACAGTATCTGATACAGGCTGCCCTGATGTAGGAAATCCCGCGATGGGGTCTGGGGCTGCTGAGGCCTGAGATCGTAAGGTAGTGTGAGCGCTCACCTCCATATCTTGCTGCAGCTGATTTCCGTGTGGAGAGGTTGTCCTTTGTCTGGACTTAGCAGGACTCCTAGAAGTGGGGGTGGATGCCTCTGAGGATGATCCGCTATGCAGATTCTCTGGATCGGTGCTGCTTCGTCCGGTTGGATAGATTGTGGATGCGGCCTGATCCGTCCTGTGCCTTGGCCAGGCACCATTTTGGTGAGGCCGCGCTGAGGAGGAGAAGTAACCCGGCAGCTTACGGAGCTGCGGCGGAGGCTCTTTTCTTCTCCTCGGCATCCCTGGTGGTATAGTACGCTCTAATGAGTCGGATGGAGGCGGATGATACCTCTGAATGCTCCGATGGAAATGGATTCCCCCGGCGGTCTGGCGGAGATCAGAAGCTAAGCGGCCATCTTCGGGCTCGGACGCCACGCCCCTCAACTCACTACTTTTGAACTCCTTTATGCTAATGGTCCTTATGAACCTCAATTAATTTTGTCTATAAACAAAATTCTACATGATTCGATTCCCTCCCCCTAACTGAGTCCACTCACACATATATGAAAAAATGGTCCCATATTTTACAGCAACCTATCTCTTTAGAGGATTAGGGGAAAATATGGGAATTCACATCTAGAAGCTCACGTGTTGTGCAGAAAGAAACAGCATTTAAGATGATTGTTTTCTGGTATAGGACTCCTGACATTTTGCACGCTCGAAACCTAGAAGCCTCAAGTTTATGATGGAGATGCCAAGCATCCACAGGCACCCACTTTCATATATTCTGGGAATGCCCAGTTATTAGTTTGTTTTGGGGCCAGAGTCAGGATTTTCTGCAAAACCTACTGAACACCCCCATACCTCTCAACCCTACCTATTGGGTCTTCCTCTACCAGGTATCCCTAAGGCCTCAGGGAGATTTATGTCCTTTATTTTATTGGCTGCAAAGCGGGTCATACCCAGATGCTGGTTGTCCACATCTCCCCCTACCTTCCCACAATTTTTAGCTACAGTGACAGACATACGAAGGATGGAACATTTGACAGCATTGATTGACGGTTCATTGCCTAGGTTCTATAAGATCTGAAAGGCATGGTATGTATCTAAGTTCTCTCCGAAACCGATCCATTCGGTGCGTTAATTAAGAGTCCAGTACACCTCTCACACTATGGGTCGGTAAAGATTGTAACTATCTCCCCTTTCCCCTTCGGAGCTATTTTTTCTTTCTCCAATGTTTTCCCTTTTTGAAGGTTTTACTTTTTTTTTTTTAAGTTTTAATTTGATTGTACAATATGGTGAGATGTAGTACATATGTGTACCTGAAACCAAAATAGAAAGTTGATATGTTAGACTACACCATGCATTGAGAGTTCACATTCCTGTGTGCATGTGATACTCCCTATATGTTGAAATGCCCTACTTATCTCTTACTTTATTGTCTATTTTATAAAAATGTTATAAATAAACAATTAAAAAAAAAAAAAACATTGATAGGTTCTGAAATAAAAAATTCTGTTTATTTAAAGAAAATCAGTAAAAAAGCATGTTATTTATTTTCAGCAATACAACAATTTATTCTATAAGCGGTAAATCAGCAAAATATTTGATGACCTCTTTGAGAAGTAATTCCAGAAATTTTCCATCAGGTTTTCAATATTTCAGGCTTGGCATTTACCCATAATAATGGCTTATCCAATCATATTTTATATTGGATGGGAGTTTGTTCACATGCCGGTGCTGCCGCTGCCACAATAGTTACAGTTCTGGTAGCAAAAGGGTAAATTTGAGTCTTTTTTATTAGGAATAAACAAAGCTGAGGGTTTTCACGTCCTTGCAATTTAAGTGAAAATCGGAAGATTTCATGGAAATTAGCCCCCTTGTCAAATAGCATTGGATTTGATTGTGAAGACAGGCCTAAAGTGCACCTTTGCCAAGACTATGAAAAATAAATACACTGTTTTTGTATCAAGCAGTAAAAAGGCTTTAAAACAATCCATCCCTAACTTCTCTAGTTACTTGTATCTGGAAGTAATTTGTTCTTAAATTTTCTCAAAGTTCACAATGAGGACTCTACAGTTGGATTTCAGACCCAGGGCTAGCAGGCTGCCAAGATCTGCTCTCCGCAGAAAGAAGCTAAGATTTCACTGAACCTGTTGTAAACTTTGAAGGCAAATTTCTCCACAAGGCTTATAGCTACAGAGGTCTTTTTTTAAGTGTTTTTACTGCTTGTTCAGAATATGTACTGTACATACTTTAATGTGCATAGCCTGGGCGCAGGTTTACTTTAAGGTAAGGTGACCACATTTTTCAAAATGAAATTCAGAGAAACCCTACTGACTATGCCCACTTTTAACCACATCTACAAAATCACGCCCCCATTGCAATCAATATTTAAACAATATAAACAATATGTAAATGTTAGCAATACCCATGAGGGTTAATGTGCCTGGCTTTATAGTTCAAAAGTAAAAGCATGGCAAAATGTGAAGCATGACTGGGATTATGAAAGATACAATGGACATGGCAAGATTGCGCCTAACAGTTGGAGTGGCTCAAACAGAAATAATATGTTTATACAGAAGAGAGGGGAGGTCCCATCTTCCCTATTTTGTATGCAACTAAAGAAATATTCTTCCCTTGGTATTATGTCTGTAGCCACTGACAATTTCTCAAAAGAATTTTGAAGCAAAAAACAAAAAAAAAGCCTAGCTGACTGATAAGTCAGCATCAAATAAAAAGGCTTTAACATGAGTATTCATGGTGAGTAGAGATTACTGAAGAGGTGCATGGTTACCATACCTGAATAAATGGTGGCCATCAGCAAGTACCCTAGTTGAACAGCCAGTTCATACCTGGACAGATTCACCCTAGTGCGGGGATAACATCCGCATTACCCTAGTTGGAATGGTGAGCAGGGTGTCATTCCATCACGACCCCAGAGTAGGGTGCAAAGGTGCACTCCCAGAAAGATATGAGCATATTTTTGCTCCCTGCTGTAATGGCGCTGGCCCTCTGAGTGTGTGGAGTGCTGCAGCACCTCGCACTCCAGAACCGTGCATTCGTGCTCGGAGCTCCGTGCCTCGGTGGACGTGTGATGTCATTCCGCCCACCAGGGAAGGGCCTGAGAGAGCTCAAGGGAATAATAAACAGAACCTCTGCCTAGTCACTGTATACACTGCCCATATATGACACAGTCCTTGCACCCACAAAATACTCTCAATTACTGTGCCAAAAGTCACAGTCTCACAGACACATATAAACCTCAGGACAAAGGATCGATTTAGAAAAATTCTACTTTTACATTAGTTATTCTTTTCTGCACAACAAAACGGTATCATTTTGTCTGAGCCTGCTACATATCCTTTATAGGCCCTGATGAAGCAATTCTGGCAAAACACCTACATATCTTTTATAGACCCTGACGAAACAATTCTAGCAAAATTCGTCAGCACAGGAGGATTTGCTCTATCAGCACTCAATTTCATGTTTCCATTATATAATCTAACAGCACTATCTGGTTTTATTTATTCATTTCACAACTGTTATATGACTTTTAAACTTTTTCTATTGAACAACATATCATTTTATTAAAATATCAAGCTTCTTTGTCTGGCCTGTAAAGTCTGATATCCAATTGCTCTCTTTTTCCCTATATATATATATATTACGATTATGGCCATTATGTCACAATACTTACCACAAAGCAGCAACTGTTGAGACAATACTTTGGTCAGGAGCAATGTACTACATAATAAGTCTGCACAATGCTGTGAGTGAGCATATTGATACAAGAAGTACATGGCTACAATACAGACTCTGAGATCTGTTTAGAAGCAGCTGGTGATTAGACTGTAGCCTCCTGCATTAGGTGTCTGTTCTCACTCAATAGAAGCAAATGTTTCTAGAGTTTGGAAATATGAACATGTATTGAAGTTTTCTGTGTATTGAATTTGCTTTTGGGGCTACAAGAACTTTTGTTCCTAGAATCATCCCTGCTGTTGGAATTGCTGTGCTGTAATAGAATGTGTTTGATTTTCACTCTGCACAAACACTTGCTTTCTGCATAACCTATAACTACACACAGATATCTGCCAAACGCACAACTAAGCCTTTCTTGAAGTGATATTAAAGTGTTACTAAACCCAGTAATATGAAAATAGTTCATCCGCCTCCCCACAGTGCCCGCAGCTCTTATAAATTTTCTTTTTACATTAAAATATTGCCACTATATACCTTTTTGGATGATCTATATACCACGGTTACATGATAAACTGCACAGTTTCTCCAGTGCTGAGAGTTCAGGAAGGAAGAGATTTCTACTACAGCCTGTATACACGCCCACATGTGTGATGTCAATATCATGTGACCTGGCTATCTCTGAAAACAAGTAAATGTTCTCTCCAGCATAAAAGACACAACCAGTGGCGGATGGTGGTAATTTTCCTTGGGGGGGGGGCGGCAAACAGTACCACCCACCCTCCCGTTGTTCTGTCAGTCCATCAGCAGGCGGGACTGGTGCACTTATTCCATCTATGCAGCACTTCTCCTGGGCTCTCGGCGGCGGCTCTACCATTCTCCTGCTCTCCACAGGCAACGGCTCTGGCTTCCGTTTCCTCCCTCCTTCTCGGCAATTGGGAGTCTTCTCTTTTCGGCCAATCAGAAAACGGGTCTCACACCCACTTATGTTTGGCCGAATTGCAGATCATTGTTACAGCAGCGAATGAATACCTGGGTGGGCTCATGAGCAATGCTCTGCGCCACGATCCCACATATTTGTAAGCCTATTAGAGCCTATGGCTCTAATCAGGTGCTTGAAAAATGCACCTCCCCTGTAAATCATGCGCCCGGCGTACTGAAAGGGGCCGGACGCCTGAATAGGGGGTGGCAGCAGCGGCCATGGATAGATTCATGCTATCCATTAGTCATATAGGAGGTGGCGTGGAGAGAGGGGGCGGCGCCCAGGCACCCTTAATGGACGTGCCGCTCCTGGACACAACTGAGCATGTGCAGATTGGCTATTCTGCCTGTGTTAGTTGGCCTTCCCCAGATAGACAGTGAAGGAGGGAAGGATCTGTGCATACAGGATAAAACAGCCTTTTTGCAGAGGATTAACCCCTTAGTGAGTTCCACAGTGAGTATAACAAGCATGCTTTGCTGCATATACAGACTGATTTTACTGTTGTGGGTTTAGTAACACTTTAAACCCAAAAGCAAATATTTATTATATTGCAGCTTGCTAATTCTTAGATGTGATGGTTGCATTTGTTTCCTTTTTTAGGCTTTCTTTCTTTTATTTTCATCTGGTGATCTGGCCAGTTAGTCTGTTGTTTTTCAAAAGGACAAGCACTCTTGCAAATGTATCAGTTACAGGGATGAGATAAACCATTCAACACTGGCAGGGGTGCTTACAATAGTTTGTTTTATTTATTGATGTAAAACCTTTATACCAAAAGGAAAATAAAATCTGTCGCTGTAACTGCTTCTAAAGGACGGGGTCTGGAGTCTGGTTTCAATTTGTTAGTGTATTTAAATCTGCTAGTACAACTAAATCTGTGTACACACGGGTGGACTTTTCGACCGGACAGGTCCGACGCACTTTCCGACGGACTTTCAACGGACTTTCGACGGACTTCCGACTGACTTTTTAACGAACGGACTTGTCTACACACGATCACACCAAATTTCGATGGATTTGTACGTGATGACGTACACCGGACTAAAATAAGGAAGTTGATAGCCAGTAGCCAATAGCTGCCCTAGCGTTGGTTTCTGTCTGTCGGACTAGCATACAGACGAGCGGATTTCTGGGTCCAGCGTAAAGATTTGAAGCAAGTTCCAAATCTAAAGTCCGTCAGATTTTCGAATGGAAAAGTCCGCTGAAGGTCTGATGAAGCCCACACACGATCGGATTGTCCGCCGGACTCGGTCCGGTCGAAAAGTCTGACCGTGTGTATGCTGCATAACACTCACCCCCCCCCCCCCCAGACTGACAATGCTGCTGCCTGCTCTGCCCCCCTGTGCTTCTCCATCCAGTGTGGAGACACTCTAATGCCCCGTACACACGGTCGGACATTGATCGGACATTCCGACAACAAAATCCATGGATTTTTTCCGACGGATGTTGGCTCAAACTTGTCTTGCATACACACGGTCACACAAAGTTGTCGGAAAATCCGATCGTTCTGAACGCGGTGACGTAAAACACGTACGTCGGGACTATAAACGGGGCAGTGGCCAATAGCTTTCATCTCTTTATTTATTCTGAGCATGCATGGCACTTTGTCCGTCGGATTTGTGTACACACGATCGGAAATTCCGACAACGGATTTTGTTGTCGGAAAATTTTATCTCCTGCTCTCCAACTTTGTGTGTCGGAAAATCCGATGGAAAATGTCCGATGGAGCCCACACACGGTCGGAATTTCCGACAACACGCTCCGATCGGACATTTTCCATCGGAAAATCCGACCGTGTGTACGGAGCATAATACAGGAGGTGTGTTACTGGTCAGATCACCAGGTAAAAAGAGAGAGAATAAAAGCCTAAAAAAAAGAAATAAAACCAATGCAGCCACCACATCGAATGATTGGTAAGCTGCAATATACACTATTACATTTTTGGTTTGGGGTTATCAGAATATCTGATAATTAGTCTTATCTGTGGAACAGTTATATGCAACCTATAAATGTTGCTGATAAATTTTGATGATTTACTCATCTAAGGAGTGAAAATCGCTTATTGCTCGGGGAACACCTAGCAACCTCGGGAGGAACCCTTGTTGTGAAATCCTGCTCTAAGTTAAGACACTCTAATGCCCCGTACACACGGTCGGACATTCCGACAACAAAATCCATGGATTTTTTCCGAAGGATATTGGCTCAAACTTGTCTTGCATACACACGGTCACACAAATCTTGTCGGAAATTCTGAACGTCAAGAACGCGGTGACGTACAACACGTACGACGAGCTGAGAAAAATGAAGTTCAATAGCCAGTGCGGTGCTTCTGCTTGATTCTGAGCATGCGTGTAACTTTGTGCGTTGGGAATTGTGTACACACGATCGAATTTACGACAACGGATTTTGTTGTCGGAAAATTTGAGAACCAGCTCTCAAATTTTGTGTGACGGAAATTCCGATGGAAAAATGTCCGATGGAGCCCGCACACGGTCGGAATTTCTGACAACAAGCTTCCTTCGAACATTTTCCGTCGGAAAATCCGACCGTGTGTACAAGGCATTAGACAAGAGTTATGTTACTAGCTAGATCATCAGGTGAAAATAAAATGAAAAAAGCCTTAAAAAGTAAAACAATGCAGCCACCACATTTGAGGATCATTTTATTTTATTACAGATACTTAAATAGCGCTGTCAATTTACGCAGCGCTTCACATATATATTGCACATTTACATCAGTCCCTGCCTCAGAGGAGCTTACAATCTAAGGGCCCTAACTCACATTCATACATCCACATACTAGAGCCAATTTAGACAGAAGCCAATTAACCTACCAGCATGTCTTTAGAGTGTGGGAGGAAACCGGAGTACCCGGAGGAAACCCACACAGGCACAGGGAGAACGTGCAAACTCCAGACAGGTAGTGTCATGGTGTCATGGGTGGGAATTAGAACCAGTACCCTAGTGCTACCATGTGTTGCAGAAAATAAATCACTTGATTCCCCCATCACACAGACAGTGTTGATGGGGGAATCCCTCTGCCAGCCCATTGTCTTCTAGTTACATAGTAGGTGAAGTTGAAAAAAGACACAAATCCATCAAGTCCAACCTATGTGTGATTATATGCCAGTATTACATTTTATATCCCTGTATGTTGTGGCCGTTTAGGTGCTTATCTAATAGTTTTTTAAATATTGATGCTCCCCGCTGAGACCACCGCCTGTGGAAGGGAATTCACATCCTTGCCGCTCTTACAGTAAAGAACCACTCTATGCAGTTAAGGTTAAACCTCTTTTCTTCTAATTTTAATGAGTGGCCACGTGTCTTAATAAACTCCCTTTTGCTGAAAAAGTTGTATCCCTATTGTGGGGTCACCAGGATGGTATTTGTAAATTGAAATCATTTTCAATCAATCTCCCCGGTGGGGGGAAGACAGTGATTATTGCTAGCGGCTATACCAGCTGGCAGTGATAATAGCAGGTAAAGCCCAGCATGCTGCTTGTACCCAAGTTGATTGACTGATCAACTTGGTACTTTCAGCCTGCCTATGCGCGGTTCGAATCTTGGCCCGTTCCTGCTGAACTGGTTGAGATTTGAACTGTGTATTTGCTTTAGTCACTTGTTTTTGGGTTTAATACCCATACATAACCATGAACCAGACAAAGACATTGATCTTGCATGGTTCCCTGGGAGGTATGGGTTACCACTGCTGGTCAAGTTTACCCGTACTTTGGGGGGGGGGGGGCACTGCCCTCTACCAGAACAATCATGTAAAAAGGAGAGAGAACCATCTCTCAGGGGTGCCGTAATTAATAAGATGGACAAAAGTTCAGTTCCTGGTCTCTCCACTTAAAAAAAAAAATGGTTGCACTAGACCACCCGTTGTGGGAGCCTAGTTGGGGTTGCAGGGTATGGACTCTTGCTTACCAAGGACTAATAGACTCACTCACCTAATTAAGGTAGGACCACCTCAAGGGGGCACTTAGGGGCACCAGGATACTTACAAAGGAGCACTTTAAAGATTATGTACAGAAAAGTATATTGAAGAAAGTTGTGGCCAATAACTGGGAAAGGGTTGAGAAAAGACCCTGATTCTAAGGAAAAGGATTTTCAAGCGTATCAGACATGATTCCAAGAGAGCTGGCCCTTACAATTACTGAGAGGCGGATATGAGCGAATAGATATATAAGTACAGTAGGTACATACGTTATTTGGGTAATTGGTTATTCTAATAGATTTTATCTTGCTAGGGCCTTTTTTAAGCATGCACTTGTTGCTAAATAGTTGTTGGAGCTCTCCTATGCATGCAGCATGCCACCACATTGCAGTGCAGTAACTATTGTGCATCAAAGTCAACACACATTCACACCCCCCCCCCCCCCCCCCCCCACCAATCACTTTTGTTTCAGTAAAAGCTAGGCATTCAATTCAGCTCCCAAAAACTACTACAATGAGAGGCAGGTCAAAAATTTGTGGCAAAGGTGCTGCCCATGGCGGTAATGGTGAGATGGTGGGCAGATCTTGCAGGACATATCGGTGACGGGGACCGCACAAACTCGACACAGGACATGTGTCATTTTTTTCCCCAAAGTGGCCAACCAATGCAGTCACAGCATATCCACCAGATATTTGACTGGCTGACAAAACCTTCTACACCTACAGTGCCTTGAAAAAGTATTCATACCCACTGAAACTTTCCACATTTTGGGATGTTACAACCAAAAACGTAAATGTATTTTATTGGGATTTTATGTGATAGACCAACACAAAGTGGCACATAATTGTGAAGTGGAAGGAAAATAATAAATAGTTTTCAAAATGTTTTACAAATAAATATCTGAAAAGTGTGGCGTGCATTTGTATTCAGCCCCCTTTACTCTGATACACCTAACTAAAATCTAGTGCAACCAATTGACTTCAGAGTCACCTAATTAGTAAATAGAGTCCATCTGTGTGTAATTTAATCTCAGTATAAATACAGCTGTTCTGTGAATCCCTCAGAGGTTTGTTAGAGAACCTTAGTGAACAAACAGCATCACGAAAGCCAAAGAACACCCCAGACAGGTTAGGGATAAAGCTGTGGAGTTTAAAGCAGGGTTAGGTTATAAAAATATATCCAAATCTTTGAACATCTGTCGAAGCACTATTCAATCCATCATCCGAAAATGGAGAATATAGCACAACTGCAAACCTACCAAGACATTGCTGTTCACCTAAAAGAGATCATTAATCAGAAAAGCAGCCCAGAGGCCCATGGTAACTCTGGAGGAGCTGCAGAGATCCACAGCTCAGGTGGGAGAATCTGTCCACAGGACAACTATTCGTGGTGCTCTCCACAAATCTGGCCTTTATGGAAGAGTGACGAGAAGAAAGACATTGGTGAAAGAAATCCATAAGAGGTCCCATTTGCAGTTTGCGAGAAGCCATGTGGGGGACACAGGAAACATGTGGAAAAAGGTGCTCTGGTCAGATGAGACCAAAATTGAACTTTTTGGCCTAAAAGCAAAAAGCTGTGTGGTGGAAAAATAACATTGCACATCACCCTGAACACACCATCCCAACTGTGAAACATGGTGGTGGCAGTATCATGTTGTGGGGATACTTTTCTTCAGTAGGGAGAGGGAAGCAGGTCAGAGTTGATGGGAAGATGGATGGAGCCAAATACAGGGCAATCTTAGAAGAAAATCTTTTAGAGTCTGCAAAAGACTTAAGGCGGAGTTTCACCTTCCAGGAGGTCAACGACCCTAAACATACAGCTAGAGCTACAATGGAATGGTTTAGATCAAAGCATATTCATGTGTTAGAATGGCCCAGTCAAAGTCCAGACCTAAATCCAATTGAGAATCTGTGGCAAGACTTGAAAATTGCTGTTCACAGACGCTCTCCATCCAATCTGACAGAGCTTGAGCTATTTTGCAAAGAAGAATGGGCAAAAATGTCCCTCTTTAGATGTGCAAAGCTGGTAGAGACATCCCCAAAAAGACTTGCAGCTGTAATTGCAGTGAAGGGTGGTTCTACAAAGTATTGACTTTGGGGGGGCTGAATAAAAATGCACGCCACACTTTTCAGATATTTAAACACATAAAATCCCAAAAAATACATTTTACATTTTTGGTTGTAACATGACAAAATGTGGAAGCTTTTAAGGGGTATGAATACTTTTCCAAAGGCACTGTACACCCTCCCAAGCTCAGTGCAGCTAGTTGTCTGCCAGCATTACTAATACATCCTCTTCCTCCTCCTCCACTCTGAAGCTGAATCTTGCTCTCTCCTCCTGCACTTTCCTATTGGCCAATGGGGCAGCCCATGGTAACGACAGGACAATAGGTATACGCAAGCTTGGGACTTAAAGATGTTGCTTTTTTAAAATGGCCTGGAATGGGGCCGAATCAGCAAGCTTTTTTGGAGGTTCTGCGAGCAAAAATGTAGAAAAGCCCCAATTGCTTCAAATTGTGATAGCTATAAGAGCAATCTAAACAATGATAACTGTAATCAGGTACTGTAGAAGTCAACAACAAGCGCTAAGATGTGGTCTTATGCAATAAATGTATTTAGAACTGTTTGCAGTCATTTCCAAGTACATAGGGGAGAAAAGTTCATGTGTCCCAGGGAGACGTAATGGTGGATTGGGGTGCGTGGTGCTCTGCATATGCATGGCCCAGATGGATGATGAGGCAAAGAAGGGATCACATGATAAGATACTCTCAGCTTGAAAGAAAACCTTGAAAACAATCTCTGCAGCTAATAAGCTCCTTCCTGTGAACTCTTCACTAATTTGTTTTGAAGAAAAGAAAAGAGAAGTCATAAAAAGAGTAGAGTGCGGTACTTCAAGCCAATGCATTGTATTAAGCCAAGGAAATCAATGGACTGCACCCATTACTTAATTAGGCGTGGCTTACACAGCCTGCCAGGAAGAACAGTAAATGGAGGGCTGCCAAGCACAAAAGAAGGTGAATTTTCAATAGGTTCATTGTTTTGACAGTTAATAGCCATTGATAGGAGCATAAAAAGCCTCCCAGAGTGCCACACATGCTAAAGCTTAGTACACACTACTAGTTTTCTTCATTCAACTCAACTGGCCGAATGAAAAAAAAAAACTGACAGCTCAGATTGAAGCCACTGTACTAACTATGCAATGTTAGTACAGCAATCTTCCCTTCTTATTCTATTGTGTTCTGACAGGGTGGACAGCCCCCACACCCAGAACATTCTGGTCAGCAGTCTTAGCCATTGGCTGAGAGCGCTGACCGGGAGCTGGCCCGGCAGATCTTTTTCAGTCATGCCCCTTTGACAGAAGCCAGCCAAACAGACCAGTTGCAGTATGGAAATTTGGAAAAATCAGAATCGCACTAGAGAAGACTCATGACCATACATATGATCACCAATCCACAGTATTCCTAATATATGTGAAAAAAAACAATTTAGACAAAAATAAATATGATGACAAAGTGACGGTTGCAGTATGCATTGGCCTAAATGTCAGCCGGTTTCTATTGAACTGGCCGATGCTGCCCAACATTCAGCCCATGTATACTAGGCTTAACCACTTCAGCCCCGGAAGATTTGGCTGCTGAATGACCAGGCTATTTTTGCGTTTCGGCACTGCGCCGCTTTAACTGACAATTGCGCGGTCATGCGACGCTGCACCCAAACAACTTTTTTGTCCTTTTTTTACCACAAATAGAGCTTTCTTTTAGTGGTATTTGATAATCTCTGCGGTTTTTATTTTTTGCACTATAAACAAAAAGAGAGCAACAATTTTGAAAAAAAACCCACAATATTTTGTACTTTTTTGCTATAATAAATATCCCCAGTTTTTTTTTTAAAAAGCACATTTTTTTCTCAGTTTAGGTCGATATGTATTCTTCTACATATTTTTGGTAAAAAAAAATCGCAATAAGCGTATATTGTTTGGTTTGCGCAAAAGTTATAGCGTCTACAAAATAGGGGATAGATTTATAGCATTTTTATTATTATTATTTTTTTACTAGTAATGGCAGCGATCTGCAATTTTTATCGGGACTGCCACATTATAGCGGACACATCGGACACTTTTGATACGTTTTTGAGACCATTGGCATTTATACAGCGATTAGTGCTATAAAAATGCACTGATTACTGTAATGTCACTGGCAGTGAAGGGGTTAACACTAGGGGGCGATCAAGGGGTTAACTATGTTCCCTGTGTGTGTTTCTAACTGTAGGGGGAGGGGACTGATTATAGGAGATGGCAGATCGTGATTCCTAGCTATTAGGAACTCACGATCTGTCTCTCCTCCTAGAACAGAACAGGGATTTGTGTGTTTACACACACACGTCCCTGTTTTGTTTCTCGAGCCCGGGATTGCTCGTGGCCAGTAGTCATCGCGACCGTCGGGCACGAGACTCGGCACCCCCCGAGTGCAGCGGGTGCAGGCTATCCCACTTAAAGGAGCCGACGTATAGCTACGACGGCTCGTGGGATCGCGCCGACCTGCCACAGTATAATGACAGCGGCTGGTCAGCAAGCGGTTAAAGAGTAACTTTTTTTAAAAATCTTTTTATTGCATTTTTAAACAAACGCACATATACAACAAACAAGTAAGTGCTTATCAAACATCAGTAGGACCAGCATGTAATTGAACAATATGTGATTATAGGTGTGCTCAAATGAAATACATTAAGATAACGGGTATTACTGAGGTCTTCTCACAATTCAGGAAACAACTATTTCACGGTCAGACATAAAGTTCACCCGCCTACACATTTGGGACAGTTGAGTACAAGCTGATATGTAAACCGGACTAGTGGTCACCCCTTCATCCATTAAGCCGTAGATGGTTCAGCTAGCCATGTACGCCAACTTTTGTCGTATTTCAGGGGGCAACCCCTATTAACATGTGTATCCTTGTACAATTGGCAGGCTCTCCAGGTTTACCAGACGTTTCCACTGAGCCAAGGAAGGCACAGTGATTTTTTTCCAGTGCATAGCAATATTTTTCCGGGCATTAAAGAGTAATAAACCAATCAATGTCTGCTTTGCAACAGTCGGCACTATTGTTTCTATCAGTCCCAACAGACACACCTCCATCGTTATCGGTATTGTGACCGAGGCGACTAGAGTAATCATGTCCAGCACCTTAGTCCAATATTGCTGAATCTTTGGGCAAGTCCAAAATATATGTGTGAAATCACCTGGCGAGGTATTACATCTCCAACATTCTGCGGAAAGCTCGGGTTTCATTTTATGAAGTCTATATGGTGTGTAGTATGCTCTATGTACTATTTTAAACTGCACAAGTCTGTTTCGAGTGAGACCAGGGGACTAAAGGGGAAATCCCAGCCATCATCCCAGTCATCATTGTCCAGTGCAGGGATATCTCTTTGCCAACAGGACCAGAGTTTATTCATGGGTGGGAGAGACACATAAATCAGGTGTTCGTATAGATGTGAGGTCAGATTCTCGGCACATCTGGATCAGAGTGTTTTCTCCAACCCCGACTGGACCAGTATGCAGGAGGATTGTGGGAATTGTGCAGCGAAAGTATGAGACAGCTGTAAATAATGAAAATCGTAGTAATTTGGTACTTTATGTGTCACTGACAGTTGAGATAAGGGGAGTAAGGCATTTTGCGATATATTATCTGAGATACAGGTTTAACACCATATTTGGTCCATGCGTATGGATCTAGCATCTTGTAGAGGTGGGGGATATTAGGATTCAGCCAAATCGGAGCGTTCTTTGAGATTTCATTAGGTTTATACTTTTCCACCGCTAACCCTGCTTGCCATGCCCGTAAGGTGGTACGCTTTGAGGCAGTCAGGGGGTATGGGGCATGAGGGCCCCTGTAGACCAGCAATTTGAGTGCCTCTAATGACCCCACCACCGCCGCTTCCAAGACTGTGACTGAATTTGTTTTATCTGGATCTAATGACCATGCCACAGTCAGCAACTGTGTGGCCAGATAATATTTGTAACAATCTGGGAATGCCATACCCCCCTGTGTTCTCAAGGTGCTCACCTTGTATCTGGGTGGAGAGGGGCCCCATAGAAAAGATGAGAACATCTGCTTGAGTTTTTTAAAAAGGGATTTGAGTATCCATTTCGGGGAATCCCTAAAAAGGTATGTGAGTTTGGGAATGATTTTTATTTTGAGGAGGTTGACTCGACCCTATAAGGACAGTGGCAAATGTCCCCGCGACTTGAGTTTAGTCTTTATGTCAAGCATAACTGAGTCTAGATTGAGAGGGATGAAATCTGTAGCTCGACAGGAAATAATGACACCTAGGTATTTGAAGATGTTAACCCACCGAAGGGGGATACCCGGGGATGAATTCATCCTAGCAGCCCGATCAATTGGGAACAGTAAAGATTTGGACCAATTTTCTTTAAGCCCCGTGACCTAAGCAAAGGTATTCAGAACTGTTAGTGTACCCTGCAGTGATGGGCCTGCATCCCCGAGAAAAAGTAGCATGTCATCGGCGTTCAGGGCTACCCTCTCCTCCAGCAGACCAATGCTCAAACCCTTGATGTGCGGGGTAGTGCGCAGTGCCTCCGCCACTGGTTCTATGCCAAGGGCAAACAATGCCGGGGAGAGAGGGCAGCCCTGCCTGGTTCCTCTGAAGAGCCTGAAGGGATCAAACAGTCGACCCCCTAGGCACACCGAGGAAGTAGGGCATTTGTAGATCACCTGAAGCCACTTAATGAAAAGCAAGGGGAACCACATTCTATGTAATGTTTCCCATAAGAAGGGAAACATTGACGGTGTGAAAGGCCTGCTCAATGTCTAAGGAGGCAACGGCTCGAGATCCATCATTGATGTGCTGGGCATTAATTTGTGAAGAGTCTGCGGAGGTTAATGTCTGTAGCTCTATGGGGCATAAAACCTGTTTGATCAGAGTCTATTACAGAGGGTAACATGGGGTATAGTCTGATGGCAAGGAGTTTTGTTAAAATTTTAAAGTCACTGTTTAGAAGCGCAATTGTAAGAGGCGCAAGATGCCGGATCTTTTTGGTCAGGTAAGCATGGTACATAGAATCTGGCAACTTCCCCTCCGAGAGGCATCTCATATATAATGAGGCCAACTGTGGCGCTAACATCTCACCATGTGTCTTATAAAAGTTGATGGGCAACCCATCTGGACCCGGTGCCCTTCCGGAGGGGAAGTATCGGATTGCATTGAGAACCTCTATGGCCGTGAACGGTTGTACTAATGTCTCGCGTTCTGCATCCGAAATCCAGCCGAGGGCCAGGGGATCTAATAGATCTCTCAGCTCCTCAGGCCGAAAGTCGGAGGGTAGACCGGGGGTATATAATGTTTCATAGAAGTTGTTAAATTCTTTTAGTATACCTGAGGGGGAAGACACCTTTTCAACACTCGGAGTGGTTATAGTGGAAATACGTGGTTGGTCATGTTGAGCCATCATGGCCAAGAGCTGGCCGTTCCTGTCACCCTGCTGAAAGAATCTTTGCCTGTTTTTATATGTCTCTAACTTTGTGGTCTCTTTTAGGTGAAGGTTCAGTTCCCTTTGGGCAGCCGTCAAGAGGTCAAAGTTGCCTGGGGCTGGGTCTGAGTTATACGTAGTAGTGTGATCTATTATCGACTGCTGCAAATGCCAGGTCTATGCGTGAGGATGTTTTATGGGAAGCTGAGAAACAGGAGTAGGATCTGGTGGTAGGGTGCTTCCATCTCCATATTTCAACCAGGCCTATCGCCTAAGCCCAGGTGGACAGCTCCGTGCAATGGTTTTTAGAGGGAGTAGGTCTGTCAAGATCAGGTGACATGGTGGCGTAAAAGTCGCCCATGACTAGCATCTTCCCAGGGCAAAAAGGGGTGATCCTCTTCAAAACCGTGTACAATATTGCTGGGGAGAATGGTGGAGGAACATAAATATTTACCACAATATACCTTTGTGTCCACAAGGTAAACACCACAAGAGCAAATTTACCCTGGGGGTCTGTACAAATCTTCGAGTGCCGTGTGCCTTTCTGGACCCCAGGGTGACTGTGAAAATGAAGTTTGTTATGAGTTTCAGCTCAAGTAATAGCCTGCAGGATAATCGTAGGAGCGGAGCTCAGTCTCTGCAAGTCTTCCTCCTCTCACATCCCGGTCATGCCAGTAACTCCATTTTTGTTGAGAAAAAACATTCCCCTCTGGGTAATCAATGTACATTGCAGGGATTTAAAAAAAAAAAAATGTTGCAGATTCCTACCTTTTGTTATTCTGGAAAAAAAACCTGTGAGTTTTTCTGTATCCATGTGGTAAGTGAATATAATGGGAGTTGACCTGCAGGTCTCTAATGAGTCTCTAATCTGCAGGGCCTGCATCCCTTTAGATGTGATTTCCTATTGTGAGTATCTCACCAAAAATAAATTTTTTGTTGCAGAGGATGACTGAAATCTGACTTGTATCTTAGTGCGGACTTCTGGGAAAATCAGTGAGTGAAACACACAAGCAGGAAATGATGTTTCCGGGGGACAATCTGTACACTTTCTGTGTTCAGAACACCTCCAGGTAGCCATAATGTACTTTACAGAAAATTACAGTGGCTGCAGATTGAAAAGGAAAGGTCATTTTTAAAACTATTCCATCACAATATGAATTGTGTCGCAATTGTATATGTTATATTATTTTTTCTTTATTTGTATTTTTTTCTCCCACGAAAGTGGGGTTACCCTTTAAGGCAATATAGCAACTAAATAGTTTTTAAACTAGATACAATCAAACATAAGTAGAAGGGCCTACAAGCCCCCATTTTTATGATTTAATACTGACTGAAAACTATATACCAAAAACAAAAATGTTGAATAAAATAAGATAAGATTTATTGTCATTGCAAATAAAAATTCACAATGAAATTTTCAAGCATTACTCCTCAAGCATGAACAATACTTCATAAACATACATCCATAGAAACATTACATAAAATAAAATATTAAACATCCCTAATATAACATACCATTAACCCTGACCAGTTGGCTACTTAACTTGAATTATTTTTCACATTTATGACTTTGTAAGCCCTAGGAAATAAGCTTTCTCTATACGGATTTGTACTAACTTATACAGCAAGACTTATACATGTTGGACTTTTTGTTATTGTACGTAGTTATTTTTATGTTTGTTGCCACAGGTTATGTGTGTTACAATGTGCAATATGTTATGTACAGCAATTTTGTTCATAGTTATACCTGGTTTTATCATATTCCTTTGGTCTACATCAGAATATACCGTTATATCAGTGCAGCGTTGTCTTATGATATGTGATCGAATATGCTAATATGCTGCACACCTAAAATAAATAAATCAATAAAATATTCACTTAAAGTGATACTAAAATCTTTTTTTTTATATATATAAAAATAAAAAACATGTTATACTTACCTGCTCTATGCAGTTGGTTTTGCACAGAGCAGCCCAGATCCTCCTCTTCTGGGGTCCCTCCTCGGCTCTCCTGGCCCCTCACTCCTGTCAACCTCGCTATGCGGACACCCGAGCCGAGCTGCAGCTCCTTGTGTCCATTCAGACACAGAGCTGCGGTTGGGCCCCGCACCCTCTCTCTCCTGATTGGCTAACTGACTTTGATTGACAGCAGCGGGAGCCAATGGCGCCACTGCTGTGTCTCAGCCAATCAGGACTGAGAGTCCCGGACCGCTAAGGCACTCGTGCACATCGGTGGATAGAGATGGGGCTCAGGTAAGTATTAGGGGGGCTGAGGGGGGTTGTACATACTCTAGCTGCTGACTTAATATTAGGACACTTTCCTGTCCTGGAATTCAGCGATGTCTGCACCCCAGCTCTCGAGTGCTATCGCCGCCATTTCCTGTAAGGGAAACCGGCAGTGAAGCCCTGCGGCTTCACAGCCGGTTCCCTACTGCGCATGTGCAGAGCGCGCTGCGCTTTCTGAATGGCCCGGTGGTGGGGTAAGGAGGAGGGGGGCTGAACTTCTGAGTGATCTTGCGGCGGAGAGATCTCTCGAAAGTGGGTACAGGTACCTGTCAAAAACAGGTACCCACTCCCCCCTCCCCCTCGAAAGGTGCCAAATGTGGCACCGGAGGGGGGGAGGAGGCAGATAAGGGGAGGCAGATCTGCTTTAATGCATAGAATCCATTAAGATAAAAAAACCTTCCACCTTTACAACCACTTTAACCATTTCCCACCCACCCTATAGCGGATTGACGTCCGGGAAGTGGTTCCGTTATCCTGACTGGGCATCATATGACGTCCAGCAGGATAACATGCCGCCGCGCACCCCCGGGGGCGCGCATCGTGGCGATCGGTGGAGCGGTGTGTCAGCCTGACACACCACTCCACCGATCTTGGTAAAGAGCCTCCGGCGGAAGCTCTTTACCACGTGATTAGCCGTGTCCAATCACGGCCGATCACGCTGTCAATGGGAAGAGCCGTTGATCGGCTTTTCCTCACTCGCGTCTGACAGACGCGAGTAGAGGAGAGCCGATCAGCGGTTCTCCTGACAGGGGGGGTCTGTGCTGATTGTTTATCAGCGCAGCCCCCCCTCAGATCACCACACTGGACCACCAGGGATCGCCACTAGGACTACCAGGGAAGGGGCAACATGTGGATGGCCAGGTATGTACCCCATGGCCATCCACATGTGCCCAATGTGCCCAATCTGTGCCAATCAGTGCCCACAAATGGGCACTGATTGGCACCATTATGTTCCAGATATGCCCAGCAATGCCCCCAATATGTTTTATCAGTGCCACCTGTCATTGCCCGTCGGTGCCACCTGTCAGTGCCCATCTGTGCCCATCAGTGCCCATCAGTGCCCACCTATCAGTGCCCATCAGTGCCACACATCAGTGCCACCCATAAGTACCCATCAGTGCCACCCATATGTACCAATCAATGCCACCTACGAGTGCCCATCAGTGCCGCCTATGAGTGCCCATCGGTGCCACCTATGAGTGCCCATCAGTGCCGCATACTAGTGTCACCTATCAGTGTCCATCAGTGCCACCTATCAGTGCCCATCCGTGCCTCCTATCAGTGCCCATTATCAGTGCCCGTCAGTGCCACCTCATCAGTGCCACCTCATTGGTGCCACCTCATCGGTGCCCATCAGTGCCGCCGTATCAGTGCCCGTCAGTGCAGCCATATCAGTGCCTGTCATTGAAGGGGAAAACTTACTTATTTACAAAAATTTTTAACAGAAACAAAGAAAAATGTGTTTTTTTTCTAAATTTTCTGTCTTTTTTTATTTGTTGCGCAAAAAATAAAAACCGCAGAGGTGATCAAATACCACCAAAAGAAAGCTCTATTTGTGGGAACAAAATGATAAAAACTTAGTTTGGGTACAGTGTAGCATGACCGCGCAATTGTCATTCAAATTGCGACAGCGCTGAAAGCTGAAAATTGGCCTGGGCGGGAAGGTGTCTAAGTGCCTGGTATTGAAGTGGTTAAATAACATTCATAATTTCCTTCTTTATAAACAAATGTGATTAATCAATCAGTAAGTGCTGTATAGTCCTCCTATGTAGTCTGTGTGGCTTAAAGAATTCGAGCTGATACTGTATATAAACACGCCAAAGATGTTATTCCTATCCTAATTATTTCATAAAAATTGATCAATAAGGCTCTGTTTCCACTAGTGCGACTTTTCATGCGACTTGGGACTGAAAAGTCGCATGACAAATTGTATTCCATGATTTCCAATGAGTACCGTTCATATCTGTGCGACTTCAAGTCGCAGCGACTTCAAAGTAGTCCCTGCACTACTTTGGTCCCACTTTGATGCGACTTGAGGTCCATAGATACAGGCATTGCTTCAAATCGCGGTAAAAAGTCGCGGTAAAATCGCGGTAAAATCGCGCGACTTTGGGGACGCACTAGTGGAAACATAGCCTTAAAGGGTAACTCCACTTTCATGGGGAAAAAAAATAGCAAATAAAGAAAAAATAATAGAGCACATATAATTGCGACACTAATCATATTGTAATTAAATGTTATTAAAAATGACCTTTCCTTTTCAATCTGCAGCTGCTGTAATTTTCTGAGAATACAATGCAATATGGCTTCCTGGAGTTGTTCTGCACACAGAATGTGTACTGACCACTCCCCAGAAACATCATTTCCTGCTTGTGTGATTGGCTCACCAATTTTCCCAGAAGTCTACCTAAGATACAAGTCAGATTTCAGGCATCCCCTCCAACAAAAATGTCATTTTTGGAGAGACACTCCCAATAGGAAATCACATCTAAAAGGATGCAGACCCTGCAGCTTTCCTCATTAGAGCCCTAAGAGCAGGTGCAGCAGCTGATTGCTAATTATGAAACCACTCCCATTATATTCACTTACCACATGGATACAGACAAACACAGGGAAAATCCGATTGCCTCTAATTCCACGTATACACGATCTGATTTTCCAATGGGAAATGTTCGAAAATAAAATTTGAGATCTGGATCTCAAATTTTCCGACAACAAAATCCGTTCTCGTAAATCTCGAATGTGTGTACACAATTCTGACGCACAAAGTTCCACGCATGCTCGGAATCAAGCAGAAGAGCCGCACTGGCTATTGAACTTCATTTTTCTCGGCTCAACATACGTGTTGTACATCACCGCATTCCCATGTTCGGAATTTCTGACAGATTTGTGTGACCGTGTGTATGCAAGACAAGTTTGAGCCAACATCCGTAGGAAAAAAATCCTTGGATTTTGTTGTTGGAATGTGCGATCGTGTGTAACCGGCATAAGACCCCTTTGACACTGGAGGCGTTTTTAAGGCACTTTAGCGCTAAAAATAGCGCCTGTAAAGCCCCTGAAAAAAGCCTCATCTGCATTCCCAGTGTGAAAGCCAGAGTGCTTTCACACAGGGGCGCTGCACTGGCAGGATGTCACAAAAAGTCCTGCAAGCAGCTTCTTTGCAGCGCTGTAGGAGTGGTGAATACACCGCTCCTAAAGCGCCCCTGCCCATTGAAATCAATGGGCAGCGCCACTGAACCGCCGGCAAAGCGCCACTGCAGCGGCATTTTGTGGACAGATTTAACCCTTTTTTGGCCGCTAACGGGGGTTAAATCCGCCCCGCTAGTGGCCAAATAGCGCCGCTAAAACGACGGTAAATCGGCCCTAAAATTATTGGCGTTTTACCACCGACGCCCGGGCGCCTCCAGTGTGAAAGCACTCTAAAGGGATGAAAGCCCAGCCACTTTCCTCATTAGAGCCCTGCAGCTGCACACCTGACAGTTAATCATGAAACCACTCCCATTAGACCCACTCAGTACAGAGGCACAGACAAACACACAGGGGTTTCTTCAGAATAACAAAAGGTAGGAATCTGCAACAAAAGTTGTTATCATCCTTGTAATGTACACAGATCACCCAGAGGGGAATGTTTTTATCACAACATAAGTGGAGTTACGCTTTAATGTGCAATCCGTATATTTCACTTGTGATTGTTCCACCAATTGTAGTGGTCTTCCCTTTGTCGACAAGTACTGTATATATAACTTCACCTCCAGTATTTGACCTGATGTTCGGTGAAATAACGCTTTTTTGTTTTTTAAATGTGAGTTTTCAATTTACATTTTAATAAACATCGTTGGAAAAGTTTTACGCTATGATTCTCTATCTTCATTTGAGTTTTGTTGGAAGTAATATGATATGATAAAGTAAGATGAAGATGGGTTGGATTCCTGAGATAATTGGATCTGGAGAAACATCTGAATTTACACCTAAAGGGATTTCATTTACTAGGTAGTGCATATTTGCTCTGAAGTTTAAAGAACCACATAGTTCTCTGGTTTACATGTTGTGGACATAATAATAATAATAATAATCGCTTGTCAAAATCATAAGTGACTTTAAACCCTGGAGAGCCCGTTCCTGTGGGTACATTCCCGCGGTCAGATCCAGCGGCACTTAGATGTTTTATTCTCCTATCCATTACTGATTGCAGATCATTGTGAGCCTGGAATCCACATGATGCGAACAATTAATATTCAATCCCAGTTGCCATGATACACATAATTGTGTTTTCCTGGCCACCTGTAAAGGTGAACATTTTACATTTTCCAATTTTTGACCTACTGCTCCTTGAAGTGCCCCTTTACCTTTGTCTCCTAACTTGTTATTATCGGGCCTTGTGGACATGTTAAAAAACTGACAATCTCTTGCAGAGGAGACCTTCCTGTTGCTACCTGACCTGTAACCTTTAAAGGGGTTGTAAACCCTCCGCCATTTTTTACCTTAATGCATTCTATGCATTAACCGCTTCAGCCCCGGGAGATTTTACCCCCTTTCTGACCAGAGCACTTTTTTGCGATTTGGCACTGCGTCACTTTAACTGACAATCGTGCGGTCGTGCGACGTTGCACCCAAACAAAATTGACGTCCTTTTTTTTCCCACAAATAGAGCTTTCTTTTGGTGGTATTTGATCACCTCTGTGGTTTTTATTTTTTGCGCTATAAACAAAAAAATAGCGATAATTTTGAAACCCAAAACAATATTTTTGACTTTTTGCTATAATTAATAGCCCCCAAAAATATACAAAAAAACAAATCTTTTCCTCAGTTTAGGCCGATGTGTATTCTTCTACATATTTTTGGTAAAAAAAAATCACAATAAGTGTATATTGATTGGTTTGTGCAAAAGTTATAGCGTCTACAAAATAGGGGATAGTTTTATGGCATTTTTATTATTAATTTTTTTTTATTAGTAATGGCGGTGATCTTTATTGTGACTGTGACATTATGGCGGACACATCGGACACTTTTGACACTATTTTGGGACCGTGGTCATTTACACAGCGATCAGCGCTGCAAATAGCCACTGATTACTGTGTAAATGACACTGACAGGGAAGATGTTAAACACTAGGGGGTGATCAAGGGGTTAAGTGTGTCCTAGGGAGTGATTCTAACTGTGGGGGGATGGGCTACCACTGACATGACAGTGACATATATCGGCATGCAGCGGTCGGCAAGTGGTTAAGGTGAAAACATTTTTTTAATACAGCAGCGTCCCCGAGCCCCCCCTTATACTTACCTGAGCCCCGAAATTTGCACCATTGGAACAAGCACACCAGCTCTGGCTGGTGTTTCTGTGTCCTGATTGGATAGATTGATAGCAAGCCCAGCCATAGGCTGCTGTCAATCAAATCCAATGACGCAGGCGCCCGGGGGGGTTGGGGTCATACTTTGGGCGGCTATGGATGCCGAATGATGGACCCAGGAGCACGCCCGCAAGGTAACTCCCTCGGGAGAGCGCCTCTCCTGGGGGTTATCTGATGTGGGGAGGAGCCATGAGAGCTGCCGGGGGACCCCAGAAGACGAGGATTGGGGCCACTCTGTGCAAAACGAGCTGCACAGTGGAGGTAAGCATACCTCCCAACTTTCTGAGATGGGATTGAGGGACACCTATCAGCAAAAGTATGCAGGCATAGGACACACCCCTTGCCACGCCCCTTTAAAGGAGAATTGTACAAAAAAAAACAAGATGGGTTAAACCCACAAGTGCTTTTTTTTACCACTACTATTCCTTTATATTGGCTTTTGGAATTTACAAATGCAGCAATTTAGAAATCAGATGAAAGGTTTAGCGCTGGAAAACACTTTTTGATAGATAAAAAGTGCATTTTATATACAACTATATAGATCAGACCAAAATGAGGGACAAATGAGGAGGAATGAGGGACAGAGGGACACCTATCAGGAAAAGTATGCAGGCATAGGACACACCCCTTGCCACGCCCCCTTTAAGGAGAATTGTACAAAAAAAAAAGATGGGTTAAAATCACAAGTGCTTTTTTTTTTTACCACTACATTTCCTTTATATTGGCTTTTGGAGTTTACAAATGCAGAAATTTAGAAATCAGATGAAAGGTTTAGCTCTGGAAAACACTTTTTGATAGATAAAAAGTGCATTTTATATACAACTATATAGATCAGACCAAAATGAGGGACAAATGAGGAGGACAGAGGAACCGAGGGGCATTGCTCCAAATCAGGGACAGTCCTTTGAAATCAGGGACAGTTGGAAGCTATGGGTAAGTATGATATGTTTGTTATTTAAAAAAAAAAAAAAAAAACGAACCCTTACAATCACTTTAAAAAAAGGTTTCCACCAGGGAGATGTACTTTAAGTCATATCCAGCCGTGTGCCTTATTAATGCTCCTGGAAGAGGAAGGACACAAGGCAAAGGGTCACTGTGCCGTATAACACAGACAGAGAAGGTTCAAAGCCTGGAACTTAGGTGGATAGTGATGGTGATGACTTCCATGCTTCCCTGCTCAGTATCACCTGTAGAGCAAATGTTGAAATGAAGACAATGCGGTGTGTCAGTCTGGCCTTTTTAAGTTTCTTTTTTTTTTTTTCCCTTCTTTTTAAACAGTAGCTAAAAGACTCTGCTGTGCTGCCAAGAGCCAAGCCTTGCTTCAATAATGAGGATCTGTTGGAAGTCTAATTGGATGGGTATTACATTCTGAGGATCTTTGGTCTTTTGGCTTCATAGTCAGTCTCATTAATTCTAAGAAGATGGCTCTTTTAATCTCCAGTCTTACCTCTGCCGCTGTGCCAAGCTCTTCTGGAAATGCTTATGAGGGATTTATCCACATACTTTCCATCTGAACAGACTGGAAGATACAAGATATCTAGAATTCCAGCAAGGAGTGGGGGGGTGCGGTAATAATTGTAACTGCGGACAGACCAGAACACTATTGCTGCCATACACATCTGTTCCATCATTAACACTGATATTCATCTGCCATAACAGGGACGCTCATGTGGAGTGTTAAAAATGACTACATCTGTGGATGGCGTGAGCGGAGTCATTCTTTGTCTAACTTGGATCATATTAGCCAATCAGAATACATCGAAGGCAGGCAACCTGTAGCTCTTCAGCTGTCATGGAGCAACAATTTCCAGCTTGAGAACCATTTTGTCTCTTATGTATCAATGAGAATGTCAGAAAATGCATTGCTTTAATAAATGCCATAGAGGTTACGTATACATGGGTGGTAAATAGTTGGTGAAAGAGAATTCTGTTGATCAATTAAAAATTGATAAGGGGAATAAAAAGGGATGCCAAATTTGCTGTGGTTTTTTTTTTTTTTCTTTGAAAACAGCTGTCACTCTTTGAATGACAATTGCACGGTCATACAACACTACCCAAATTAATTTTTTTAATCATTTTTTTCCCACAAATAGAGCTTTCTTTTGGTGGTATTTGATCACCTGTGTGGTTTTTATTTTTTGTTAAAAAAATTAAAAAAGACCAAATTTAAAAAAAAAAAATACAAAACCGTTTTATATTTTGTTAATAAATTTTGCAAACAGGTATTTTTTCTTCTTCATTGATGTATGCTGATGAGGCTACACTGATGGGCACCGATAGGCTGCACTGATGGGCACCGATAGGCTGCACTGATGGGCACCGATAAGGCGACACTGATGGGCACTGATAAGGCAGCACTGATGGGAACTAATAGGCGGCACTGATGGGCACTAATAGGTGGCATTGTTGGGCACTAAGAGGTGGCACTGATGGGCGGCACTGAAGGGCATTGATAGGTGGCACTGAAGGACACTAATAGGTGGCACAGATAGCTGGCACTGATGGGTGGCAGTGATAGGCACTGATGGGTGGCAGTGATCAGCACTGGTAGGTGGCACTGATAGGCAGCACTGCTAGGTGGCACTGATGAGGCACTGATTGGCACCACTGGTGGGCATTGATAGGTGGCACTCGTGGGCATTGATAGGTGGCACTGATTGCTGGCATTTATGTACTGGTGGGCACTGATTCGGGGCACTGTGGGCACTGGCAGGTGGCACTGGCAAGCAGTACTGGTGGGCACATATGAGGCAGCCTTGCCTCTTCCTCTTTGGGACCGATGTCCCTTTAACAGAAGCCTTCTGTTTACATCACGTGATCAGCTATCATTGGCTGACAGCTGATCACGTGGTAAGGAGCAGGGATCGACCCCTTACTCCAATCTGTGATCAGCCGAGTCTCATAGACTCGGGTGACCACATCACGCGCCGGCAAAGCAGATCCAAGCTGTAGCCATCATTCGACTATAGCGTGGATCTGAAGCAGTTAAGTGTGTAGTAATGGATAATCAGAAAGTAATTAGAAATCTTTTCTTAGCATTCTGAATATACCAGACTGCTAAAAACTGATATGTAACTGGATGCTATATGAAGTCAAGAACCATTGTGTGTTATAAAATAAACTCACATGTGTCAAAAGCTACTGGGTTTGCCAGCTGTCCTTTTTTTTACCAAGGTTGTCCCTTGTGTTCAATAAAAAATGTCTCTTATTGATACATTCAAACATGATACATCATTCTAAGGGCTCATGCACGCTTTTTTGAGCTCTTATTTTTTTCTGCCTGGAAACTTCCCTCCATGTTAGCCAATCTGTCCATGCACACTTTGGCTTTTTCAGGAGTTTACATGCATATGCTCTTACAGGCAGAACCCCCCCCCCCCACACTAGGGTTGCCACATGTCCGGGGATTCACCAGGACAGTCTGGGTTTGGAATAATGTGTCCGGGTTTCAGTCTGTCTGAAACCCACACACATTATTCAGACTGGGCTGTGGCTCCCCAAGTAACTGAGATCACACAAAAATCTGTTGCCGGGAGCTGCGGGCCACTGTCTGAGGGCAGGTTTGGCATCAATGGGGCACTGAGGGGGGCGATGATGTCAGCAAGAGCAGTTTGGCCACATCCAATGTTTGCCACAGCGTGCTGCATTACCACTATCCTTGGGGCACCCAAAAGGTGTCTCAGGTCTTTTATAAGCCTATAGTGTATACTACGAAAAAAATGTGCCCTGTGCCGCTAAAGTGTTCGGGTGTTTGGCTTGAAGAAAAGGTGGCAACCCTACACCCCACTAAACTCAACTAAAGCCTTTGACACTTATGACACTTGTAACTATACTTCAGTATACCAGAGTAACATCTGACAAAAAGATCTAAAAACAGTGAAGCAGCAGACTTTGTGAAAATTAATATTTGTTTCAATCTCAAAACTTTTGGCCATGGCTGTATATATTGTGTAGATATTGTGTCGCATGTGAAACCTTCCTGGTTTCTTATGGTTGCTCTTTTCTTTTTTGTTGATTTCAGGAATACTACCTGGGTCTTTGTTTGTCTTTTATTGTTGTTATGTCCTTTTGTGCAAATGGGAGCAAAATTTTATGTTTTTGGCTATTTTCTCTGGAATAACCAGTACCATTACCCTCGTACACACGATCGGACTTTCCCGACGCAAAATGTGTGATGTCAGGCTTTTGATGGAAAATCCATCCTTTTGTATGCTCCATCGGACAATTGTTGTCCGATTTTCCGCAGACAAATGTGTGTTGTTGGATTTTCCAAGCATGTGTACACAAGTCCGTCGGACTTAAGTCCAAAGTACAAACACGCATTCTTGGAAGCAAGGACGAGCCAGAAGCAGTCGGTCTTGTAAACTAACATTCGTAATGGAGAATTAACATTCGTGACGTGGCAAATTATGAAATCCCGAAATGTAACGCACAATTCTCTTCTTCTTTAATGGGACGATAATGAAGCTGCTTTTGCTGGTGATACTAATGGAGCTATTGCAAATGAATTTTCAAAGGCTTTTTTTTTCTAGGGCAAGTTACCACAACACCATTATCCCGTAGTTTTTAGGATCAAAGATACAACTATGTTGGTGTCTCTTGTTAATTTTCCATTGTATTTTTTTAAATCTAACTGCCTACTCCCAAACTGTCATGTGAAGTAAAACACATAGCCAAGTATTATTCTACACAATTTTTTTATTGTGCATTAAAAAAAAGAAAACAAATAAAATTAGACATGCTATCTGCCAATAGAACTTAACCAAAAAGTGCATTCTATGCATCCAAAAATATAGAAAATATACCAAATCAAATCATTATTCAACCAAAATAATAATGTCAAAGCGATAACTCCAAGGCCAATAATAAATAACACGTTATCTCCTCCGATTCCACAACATGTCTGGTTGATGAACGGCCGTTCAGAAACAAACTGAAAAGCACCAAATGAAAAGCGTGAAATGAAAAGCGCGAATCAACACTCACCAAACTTCTACTAATATGAAATTAGCAGAAGGAGCTCAAAGGGTGGCGATAAAGAGCTGAAAAACAACGCAGTACGTCACTACGTTCGTAATTGTTAGCCAACAATTGTGTGACCGTGTGTATGCAAGACAAGTTTGGGCCATGCCCTTCGGACAAAATTCCACGGTTTTGTTGGCCAACAATCCGATCGTGTGTACGAGGCTTTAATGTGCTTCACAATATAAACAAAAAAAAAATATAAACAAATTCATATAAATAGAAGTGAAAAGTTCACAGTCCCATGAAAATCATCCCATAAAGTGCTGGTGCTGTTAAGAAATGTAGAACTTGATAAAATCTTTGAATAAGAAGAAACGTAGAGCTTGGATCTTTATTTCACTTGTGCATATAGTGCTCCACATGGATTTGCACTCACCAAATGGACATGACCAACTATGACTAGTGTTGTCAATTACACTTTTGGGGCATGTCCCCTTTAAACTTCAGCTCCTCTTGAACTCGCTCAGCTCAACATTGTAGCCCGGTAATATCACTACAATATCAGGGAAATTACGACATTAAAAAATTTCATAGTGTATAACCGCTCGGTATGTTTATTAAATAAAAGGTTTAAAATAAACTAATTTGTTAAAGTGCTGATTTGATGTATAGGCTGTCGGCCATCCTGCTTCCGTGGTCAAAAGTGTGGCTCGAGTCCCCGTCCACAGTCCGCAGAAGTTGCATCAAAATGTCACCAGTATAGGTCGTCAGTACTTCAGAATTGATACATTTTCCATAGTTTGTGAACTCTATAACTTTCCTACAGAGTAAATAATATATACTGATTTGGATTTTTTTCACCAAAGAAATGTAGCAGAATAAATATTGGGCTAAATTTATGAAGAACAATTATTTATTTGCAAAAGTTTATAACAGAAACAAAGAAAATTTCTAAATTTCTAGTCTTTTTTCCTTGCACTCCTTGTGCATGACCGCGCAATTGCCATTCAAAGTGCAACGGCACTGAAAGCTGAAAATTGGCCTGGGCAGGAAGGGGGTAAAAGTGCCCGGTATTGAAGCAGGGAAACCTTTTATTTAATAAACATACCGAGCGGTATTACACTATGAGATTTCTTCCTTCCATTACTTCAGAGCTACAAAGTTGAGCTGAGTGAATTCAAGAGGAGCTGAAATTTAAAGGGGACATGCCCCACAAGCGTAATTGACCACACTAGTGATAGTTGGTCATGTCTATTTTGTGAGTGCAAATCAATGTGGGGCACTATATGCACAAGTCGAATAAAGTTCCAAGTTCTACGTTTCTAAACAGCACCAGCACTTTATTCACCTGGGAAGATTTTCATGGGGCTGTGAACTTTGCACTTCTATTTATATGCATTTGTTTATATTTTAGTTTTTTCTTATTGCTAAGCACATTAATGGTACTAGTTATTCTTTCTTCACTATACTAGGTGATTAATGCAATAAGCACATTTTTTGATTAGTTGTGTTACAAATTAGTGCACATCTTAACTGCATGCAGCTGTCAGATTAAATTATGTTCCAGGTATGCATAAGTTTAGCATGTATTCAAGGTGTGGAACACATTTCTTTATTTATATTTTCTCTGGAAGATGAATGTTTTTCATTCATACGAAATAGAGTGAACCCAGAAAATACTGTATTATGGCCACTAGATAGAGCTGACGAGCATAGTAAATAAGTATTTATTTGCTTTGATCATTAGCTCCATCTAGTGGCCATAATGCAGTATTTTTCTGATTAATTTTATCATGGACAAAAAGAATGAGGAAGGACATCTGGTTACAAAGGATGGGGAGATGGCGAAGGTATTGAATTTATTCTTCTCCTTAGTCTTCACCAGTGAATCGGGGGACTTCAGTAACCAAAACTGCAGTGTTTATCCTCAGGACACATCACAGGAAGCACCTCCATGGTTAACAGAGGACAGAATTATAATTAGACTTGGAACACTTAACATTAATAAGTCACCAGGTCCAGATGGCTTGCACCCGAGGGTCCTTAGGGAACTCAGTCAAGTAATTGCCAGACCATCGTTCCTAATTTTTACTGACAGTCTATTGACTGGAATGGTACCAGCTGATTGGAGAAAAGCCAATGTAGCACCAATATTTAAAAAGGGCCCAAAATACATCCCTGGGAATTACAGACCAGTTAGCCTAACATCAATAGTATGTAAACTCTTGGAGGGGATGATAAAGGACTATATACAAGATTTTTGTCATGAGAACATTAGCAGTAATCAGCAGGGATTTATGAAGAGTCGTTCTTGCCAAACCAATCTATTAACCTTCTATGAGGAGGTGAGTTGCCATCTAGATAAAGGAAGTCCCGTAGACGTGGTGTATCTGGATTTTGCAAAAGCATTTGACACAGTTCTCCATAAACGTTTACTGTACAAAATAAGGTCTGTTGGCATGGACCATAGGGTGAGTACATGGATTGAAAACTGGCTACAAGGGCGAGTTCAGAGGGTGGTGATAAATGGGGAGTACTCGGAATGGTCAGGGGTGGGTAGTGGGGTTCCCCAGGGTTCTGTGCTGGGACCAATCCTATTTAATTTGTTCATAAATGACCTGGAGGATGGGATAAACAGTTCAATCTCTGTATTTGCGGACGATACTAAGCTAAGCAGGGCAATAGCTTTGCAAGAAGATCTGAACAAATAAATGGGGTGGGCAAATACATGGCAAATGAGGTTCAATGTAGAAAAATGTAAAATAATGCATTTGGGTGGCAAAAAAAAAAAAAATATGAATGCAATCTATACACTGGGGAGAGAACCTCTGGGGGAATCTAGGATGGAAAAGGACCTGGGGGTCCTAGTAGATGATAGGCTCAGCAATGGCATGCATTGCCAAGCTGCTGCTAATAAAGCAAACAGAATATTGGCATTCATTAACCACTTGAGCCCCGGACCATTATGCTGCCTAAGGACCAGAGGTCTTTTTCCAATTTGGCACTGCGTCGCTTTAACTTTTAATTGCGCGATCATGCAATGCTGTACCCAAATGAAATTTGTGTCCTTTTCTTCCCACAAATAGAGCTTTCTTTTGATGGTATTTGATCACCTCTGCAGTTTTTATTTTTTGCGCTACAAACGGAAAAAGACCGAAAATTTTGAAAAAAAATGATATTTTCTACTTTTTGTTATAAAAAAAATCCAATAAACTCAATTTTAGTCATACATTTAGGCCAAAATGTATTCGGCCACATGTCTTTGGTAAAAAAAATGTCAATAAGCGTATATTTATTGGTTTGCGCAAAAGTTATAGCGTCTACAAACTAGGGTACATTTTCTGGAATTTACACAGCTTTTAGTTTATGACTGCCTATGTCATTTCTTGAGGTGCTAAAATGGCAGGGCAGTACAAAACCCCCACAAATGACCCCATTTTGGAAAGTAGACACCCCAAGGAAATTGCTGATAGGCATGTTGAACCCATTGAATATTTATTTTTTTTGTCCCAAGTGATTGAATAATGACAAAAAAAAAAAAAAAAAAAAATATTTACAAAAAGTTGTCACTAAATGATATATTGCTCAAACATGCCATGGGAATATGTGAAATTACACCCCAAAATACATTCAGCTGCTTCTCCTGAGTACGGGGATACCACATGTGTGGGACTTTTTGGGAGCCTAGCCGCGTACGGGACCCCGAAAACCAATCACCGCCTTCAGGCTTTCTAAGGGTGTAAATTTTTTATTTCACTCTTCACTGCCTATCACAGTTTCGGAGGCCATAAAATGCCCAGGTGGCACAAACCCCCCCCCCAAATGACCCCATTTTGGAAAGTAGACACCCCAAGCTATTTGCTGAGAGGCATATTGAGTCCATGGAATATTTTATATTTTGACACAAGTTGCGGGAATGTGACACTTTTTTTTTTTTTTTTTTTTGCACAAAGTTGTCACTAAATGATATATTGCTCACACAGGCCATGGGCATATGTGGAATTGCACCCCAAAATACATTTAGCTGCTTCTCCTGAGTATGGGGATACCACATGTGTGGGACTTTTTGGGAGCCTAGCCGCGTACGGGGCCCCGAAAACCAATCACCGCCTTCAGGATTTCTAAGGGCGTGAATTTTTGATTTTACTCTTAACTGCCTATCACCGTTTCGGAGGCCATGGAATGCCCAGGTGGCACAAAACCCCCCCAAATGACCCCATTTTGGAAAGTAGACACCCCAAGCTATTTGCTGAGAGGCATGGTGAGTATTTTGCAGCTCTCATTTGTTTTTGAAAATGAAGAAAGACAAGAAAAAACATTTTTTTTTTACTTTTTTCAAATTTCAAAACTTTGTGACAAAAAGTGAGGTCTGCAAAATACTCACTATACCTCTCAGCAAATAGCTTTGGGTGTCTACTTTCCAAAATGGGGTCATTTGGGGGGGGGTTGTGCCACCTGGGCTTTCCATGGCCTCCGAAACTGTGATAGGCAGTGAAAAGTGAAATCAAAAATTCACGCCCTTAGAAAGCCTGAAGGCGGTGCTTGGTTTTCGGGGTCCCGTACGCGGCTAGGCTCCCAAAAAGTCTCACACATGTGGTATCCCGTACTCAAGAGAAGCAGCAGAATGTATTTTGGGGTGTAATTTCACATATTCCCATGGCATGTTTGAGCAATATATCATTTAGTGACAACTTTGTGCAAAAAAAAAAAAAAAAAATTTGTCTCTTTCCCGCAACTTGTGTCGCAATATAAAATATTCCATGGACTCGACATGCCTCTCAGCAAATAGCTTGGGGTGTCTACTTTCCAAAATGGGGTCATTTGAGGGGGTTTTGAACTGTCCTGGCATTTTATGCACAACATTTAGAAGCTTATGTCACACATCACCCACTCTTCTAACCACTTGAAGACAAAGCCCTTTCTGACACTTTCTGATTACATGAAAAAATTATTTTTTTTTGCAAGAAAATTACTTTGAACCCCCAAACATTATATATTTTTTTAAAGCAAATGCCCTACAGATTAAAATGGTGGGTGTTTCATTTTTTTTTTTCGCACAGTATTTGCGCAGCGATTTTTCAAACGCATTTTTTGGGGAAAAAACACACTTTTTTAAATTTTAATGCACTAAAACACACTATATTGCCCAAATGTTTCATGAAATAAAAAAGATGATCTTAGGCCGAGTACATGGATACCAAACATGACATGCTTTACAATTGCGCACAAACGTGCAGTGGCAACAAAATAAATACATTTTTAAAAGCCTTTAAAAGCCTTTACAGGTTACCACTTTAGATTTACAGAGGAGGTCTACTGCTAAAATTACTGCCCTCGATCTGACCTTCGCGGTGATACCTCACATGCATGGTGCAATTGCTGTTTACGTTTGACGACAGACCGCCGCTTGCGTTCGCCTTAGCGCAAGAGCAGGGGGCGACAGGGGTGCTTTTTTTTTTTTTTTTTTTTTTTTTTTTCTTTATTATTTTTTTGCTTTTTTATCTTATTTTTAAACTGTTCCTTTCATTTTTTTTTTTTTTTATCATTTTTATTGTTATCTCGGGGAATGTAAATATCCCCTATGATAGCAATAGGTAGTGACAGGTACTCTTTTTTGAAAAAATTGGGGTCTATTAGACCCTAGATCTCTCCTCTGCCCTCAAAGCATCTGACCACACCAAGATCGGTGTGATAAAATGCTTCCCCAATTTCCCAATGGCGCTATTTACATCCGGCGAAATCTAAGTCATAAAATGCTCGTAGCTTCCGGTTTCTTAGGCCATAGAGATGTTTGGAGCCACTCTGGTCTCTGATCAGCTCTATGGTCAGCTGGCTGAATCACCGGCTGCATTCTCAGGTTCCCTGTTGAGACAGGAGAGCCAGAGAAAAACACGGAACACGGTGGGGGGGGGGCATTCCCTCCCACGGCTTGTAAAGGCAGTCTAGAGGCTAATTAGCCGCTAGGATTGCTTTTACATGAAAGCCGACCGCTGGCTGAAAAGAATGATACCAAGATGATACCTAAACCTGCAAGCATCATTCTGGTATAACCACTCAAAGTCGTGAATGGTGTACCTGAAGACAAAAAAATGGTTAACAATAAAGCACAGTAAACGGTAAAGTATAAATAATTACATACCTGAAAAACAAACATGATAAAACATAATAACAATAAAACATTGCAGAATAGAATACAGTAAAAAAGAGCAGAACAATAGAGAGAGAGAATAGAGAGAGAGAACAATAAAACGACAACAATTTTTTTTTTATTTTATATATATTTTTTTTTTTACACTTTTTTTGTAACTAACTTTTATAACGGTAACCGGTTCCAGGTTCGGGTCTCTCAAAATGCGATGGCATCTTGGGAGACCCTGTGAAAGTGTGCCTAGTCTGTGCAATGCTGTACCCTACGCTAATACTCAACTAGTGTATGGTAGCGTTCAAAACATTCACCAATGCAAAGACCAGGATTGTCAGGACAGGAGGGACAATAATAGAGGGTGTCACGCCTATATCCGCGCTTGCTGCAGACACATCTTTTTTGGGGGTTCGTTGGGTAGGGGTACTCGGGAGGACATAAAGAAAATGCCTCTCATGCAGCCGACTGCATTTGGTTGGGGATGTGAATGGGGGAAGTACGGGCGCTGCAGAAGCGGTGGGTTCCCAATTAGGATTGGCGAATGCAGCAGGAAGGGCATTACGGGCACGACGGGCCTGTGTTTGTCTTCTTCTTGGTGGCAGCGGGACACTACTTGTGCTTGCCACCTCACCAGCTTGAACTGCACTTATGGGACTCGCCACATCACCAAGTGTTACTGCAGTGCTGGTTTGACTACGACCGGGGTGTACTAGGCCGCTGGTGCTTGCCAGTTCACCAAAACGCTACAAAAAAAACTGTTAGCGATCGCAGGGATCAGGCCTGACTCTGCGAACGCTGCAGTTATGCGTTTAGTGTTTTGTAAGTGACAGTGATCGATCGATACTGCACTTGGGTGGGCTGGGCTGGGCGGAGGGGCAAAACGCAGGTGCTAGCAGGTATCTGGGCTGATCCCGCTAACACTGCGTTTTTGGGAACCCTAAACTGCTGGGAACGCTAGTATAGATCTGATCGGATCAGATATTGATCCGATCAGATACTATACCACTAAGGGAGGTGTACGGTGCGTGCGTGGGTGTTAGCGCTACTGGCGCTAACCTGACGCTGCCTGGGGCTGGTGCTTGCTAGTTCACCAAAACGCTACCAAAAAAACTGTTAGCGATCGCAGGGATCAGGCCTGACTCTGCGAACGCTGCAGTTATGCATTTAGTGTTTTGTAAGTGACAGTGATCGATCGATACTGCACTTGGGTGGGCTGGGCTGGGCCGGGCGGAGGGGCAAAACGCAGGTGCTAGCAGGTATCTGGGCTGATCCCGCTAACACTGCGTTTTTGGGAACCCTAAACTGCTGGGGACGCTAGTATAGATCTGATCGGATCAGATATTGATCCGTACAGATACTATACCACTAAGGGAGGCGTATGCTGCGTGCGTGGGTGTTAGCGGTACTGGCGCTAATCTGACGCTGCCTGGGGCGACGCATATCACCGCCGGGCGATCAGGGGGCTAAACCTTTATTAGGTAATAAACGGCGGGTGCCCTGACACTATAAAAAATAAACGAACTAACCAGCGTCACCCGTAACGGTTATACGGTGATCAGTGGTGAAAGGGTTAACTAGGGGGCAATCAAGGGGTTAAAACATTTATTAGATAGTATATGGGGGTCCCTGTCGCTATAAAACGCTGACGGCGAACCTAAATATTTACCTCACTAACTAGCGTCACCAGCGACACTAATACAGCGATCAGAAAAATGATCGCTTAGCAACACTGGTGACAGGGGGTGATCAAGGGGTTAAAACTTTATTAGGGGGGGGTTAGGGGGGTATCCTAGACCTAAAGGGGGGTAATACTCACTGTCCCAACACTGTAACTGTCACAAACTGACACCAATGCAGTAATCAGAAAAAAAAAACAAAAAAAAAAAAAAAACTGCTGGTGTCAGTTTGTGACAGGGAGGGGGGATGATTGGGGGGGGATCGGGGTGTTTTGTATGCCTGGCATGTTCTACTGTGTTGTGTAGTGTTGGTGCACTCACATTGATGTCTTCTCTCCTCGGCGCTGCAACGGAATACCGAGCCGAGGAGAGATGACATCATTTCCTTTGCTGCTGTTTAGCATACAGCAGCAAAGGAAGTGATCTGATTGGCCGGCGGCGATCGCGAGGGGGGGGGCCACGAACGGATGGCCTCCCCCTCATCTCCGATTGCCGGGGGACCAAACGGGACCGCCTCGGGCGGCGGGGGGGGGGTCCGATCGGACCCCCCACCCGCGGGAGGCAAATCACGTACATGTACGTGATTTTGCCTGCCCGTGCCGCCTTGCCGACGTACATCGGCGTGAGGCGGTCCTTAAGTGGTTAAAAAGGGGATCAACTCCAGAGATAAAACGATAATTCTCCCACTCTACAAGGCTCTGGTCCGGCTGCACCTGGAGTATGCTGTCCAGTTCTGGGCACCAGTCCTCAGAAAGGATGTACTGGAAATGGAGCGAATACAAAGAAGGGCAACAAAGCTAATAAAGGGTCTGGAGGATATTAGTTATGAGGAAAGGTTGTGAGCACTGAACTTATTCTCTCTGGAGAAGAGACGCTTGAGAGGGGATATGATTTCAATATAAAAATACCGTACTGGTGACCCCACAATAGGGATAAAACTTTTTTGCTGAAGGGAGTTTAACAAGACTCATGGCCACTCATTAAAATTAGAAGAAAAGAGATTTAACCTTAAACTACGTAGAGGGTTCTTTACTGTAAGAGCGGCAAGGATGTGGAATTCCCTTCCACAGGCGGTGGTCTCAGCGGGGAGCATCGATAGTTTCAAGAAACTATTAGATAAGCACCTGAACAACCGCAACATAAAGGAATATACAATGTAATACTGACACATAATCACACACATAGGTTGGACTTGATGGACTTGTGTCTTTTTTCAACCTCGCCTACTATGTAACTATGGAAAAGGAGAGAAAATAGCCAAAAAACATTCATTTTAGCCCTATTCACACAGAATGAATGTACGGAATGAACAGCCCTTCAAATTTTTTTTGTTATAAATGCACCTCATATGTCCTCTGAGGTGTGGCTGATTTAGTAAAGGAAAAAAGCATGTTCACTTTGCAAGGGAATACACACTTAGCTTAGAGAATGAGGTGAATCGCATTGTCACAATTGGTTGATTTACTAAAACTGGAGAGTGCAAAATCTGGTGCAGCCCTGTATAGAAACCAATCCGCTTCCAGGTTTTATGATCAAAGCATAACTGAAGAAGCTGAAGTTAGAAGCTGATTGGCTACCATGCACAGCTGCCCCAGAGTCTGAGTGCACCAGTTTTAGTAAATCACCCCCACTGTGTGCTGTTTTTGAATAGTTTTGTTCAAATATACTTCCTAACATTGATAAAGTTTAATCGAGGAAATAGTATTCAATTGGAGGAGATTTACTGAAACGGGAGCACACAGAATCTGGTGCAGCTCTGCATGGTAGCCAATCAGCTTCTAAGTTCAGCTTGTGCAGTTAAGCTTTGACAATAAAACCTGGAAGCTGATTGGTTAATATTTAGGCTCAGTTCACACCTATGCATTTTTAATGCTTTTTGCAGAAACACACTACAATCCATTTAACATGGTTTCCTATGGGACACGTTCTATGTTCTATGTACATATCTATGTTTTTTTTCAGCCGATGTGTTTTTTGGAAATGGTCAGGGACTTTTTCAAAGCAAACTGGTGCATTATTTGTTCATTAGACTTCATTAGACTTCAATGGAGAAGCTGCAGAAAAGCATGTAGTGCGTTTTTGCTGCGATTTTGCCACAATTTGCAGTTTGCATTTTCTAACCATTTGCCAGCCACTGCCATTATACTGCGGCAGGTCGGCTCCTTCCCACAAATCGCCGTAGAGCTATAGCAGGCGTATGTGCGTGCCCACCGGCCACCCGCGTTCGCTCCACCGAGAGACAGAATGGGGTTCTGTCAATGTAAATAAACAGATCCCCGTTCTGTAAGAGGAGTAGAGAGAGATCTGCTGTTCCTAGTGATCAGAAACAGCGATCTCTCTCCTCCTCCAGTCAGTACACTCCCCCCTCCCCCCACAGTTAGAAACACCTCCCAGGGAACACAGTTAACCCCTTGATAACCCCCTAGTGTTAACTCCTTCCCTGCCAGTGTCATTTATACAGTAATCAGTGCATCTTTATAGCACCGATCGCTGTATAAATGTCATTGGTCCCAAAAAAGTGTCAAAAGTGTGCGATCTGTCTGCCGCAATGTAGCAATCCCGCTAAAAATTGCTGATCACTGGCATTACTAGCAAAAAAAAAAAAAAAAATGAATAATAAATATGCTATAATTATATCCCCTATTTTGTAGACGCTATAACTTTTGCGCAAACCAATCAATATATGCTTATTGCGATTCATTTTACCAAAAATATGTAGAAGAATATATATTGGCTTAAACTGAGGAAGAATTTTTGTTCTATATATAAAATATTGTTTTTTTTTTTTTTTTTTTAAATTGTCGCTCTTTTTTTGTTTATAGCGCAAAAAATAAAAACTGCAAAGGTGATCAAATACCACCAAAAGAAAGCTCTATTAATTTACCTAGTGCCCACTTTTAATTTACCTAGTTATTATCTGTTTAGATACTTCCAGCTTCTGCACACTTTTCATGCACAGTTTCCACTAGACATGTGCACAGCCAAAAAATTTGTTCATTTTCATTTCATTAGTTTATTATTTTTTTTCGTTTTTCGGGTCATTCGTTATGATCGCGATTCGTAAATTAGTTCATTCGTAAATTCGTAAATGCGTTAGTTCGTACATTCATACATTCGTAAATTCGAGCATTCTTTCATTCGTACATTCGTACATTTTTACATTTGTACATTCGTAAATTCTTACATTCGTAAATTCGTAAAATCGTACATTTGTAAATTAGAAAATTCGGAAATTTGTAAATTCGAAGTTTGAAAATCCCAAAACCCGAAAATTCAAAAATCTGAAATAGTAACTAACTATTAAATTATAGGTATTGTAATTTCCTTTCAAATTTGACTGTCAGTGAACGTAACAAATATGAATTTATCCGAAGTTACGAATTATCCAAAATGAATGCTGCATCTAAACAAATGGAACGGAACAAATTAATAATAAATAATAATAATAAAACGTTGTTATTATTATTATTTATTATTATTAATTCATTACGTTCCATTCCATTTTTTCGGATCATTCATAACTTCGGATAAATTTGTATGTGTTACGTTCACTAACAGCCAAATTTGAAAGGAAATTACAATACCTATAATTTCAAAGTTACTAGTAATTACTAATAGTTAAGTTATTATTAGTTAACTATTATTTCAGATTTCCGAATTTTCTAATTTACAAATTTACGAATTCACTAATTTACTAATGTACGAATGTACGAATGTCCAATTTACGAATGTCCAATTTTATCGAATTTACGGAAAAAATTAGTTGAACGGGTTTTTGTTAATTCGGATATTCCCGAATTAACTAATTTGTGGAAATTCGTTAAAAAACGAATTCGGAACGAAACGAATTGCACATGCCTAGTTTCCACAGGATAGTTTAATGATGATACAATCCACTCTGGAATTAGTACCTAGGTCTGAGTGTCTGGATAAGACTACCTAGGGACTGTACTCTCATCTTATTTTAATTTCTATTTTGCCACTTGAGGGTCTTCAAGCTAGGTGGATGCGAGATATACCAGATTTAGATATGGAGCATTGGAGTGGTGTGTTGGATTTCCCTCTGAGATCTCTGGTTTCCTTGAGGGACCGTATGATCCAATTTAAACTGGTACACAGAGCATATATACCGCCTTATAGGCTTCAAAAGATAAATCCTGGTTGCTATGGGTGTTCTTCTAAGTGTTGGAGGTGTGGAGCATCTTGGAGGGGGGGGGGGGGGGATTTCATACACATCTTCTGGACTTGCCCATATATATAGCTAATTTTTGGGTGGAGGTGGTGGATTTATTCAATTCTATGACCTCTGCTCCTTTACTGGTTTCAATGTCTGTCTGCTTGTTGGGTTTGGTAGAGGCTATTATCCCTACAGTGACTGAGCGAATATTTATTAATACAACATTATTCTATGCAAGAAAAGCCATTGCTTTACATTGGAAGAAACCCTGTCCTCCTACGCTTTATATTGGAAACAATTGATAAATAATAATCTTCAATTTTATAGAGACACCTATAGGAATAGGGGTTGCCCTAGTAAGTATGATAATGTCTGGTCAAAGTGGTTGGACATATCATACAAGGCATCTAATATAGATGGGAGTAATTAATCATAGTCTGGGTGTTCCCCATAGGGCATAGCTCCCAACTGTCCCTGATTTGGAGGGACTGTCCCTGATTTGGAGCAATGTCCCTCTGTCCCTCATTCCTCCTCATTTGTCCCTCATTTTGGTCTGATCTACATAGAGGTATATAAAATGCACTTTTTATCTATCAAAAAGTGTTTTCCAGTGCTAAACCTTTCATCTAATTTCTAAATTGCTGCATTTGTAAATTCCAAAAGCCAGTATAAAGGAATAGTAGTGGTAAAAAAAGCATTTGTGAGTTTAACCAATCTTGTTTTTTGTAAAATTCTCCTTTAAGGGGGCGTGGCAAGGGGTGTGTCCTATGCCTGCATACTTTTGCTGATAGGTGTCCCTCATTCCCATCTCAAAAAGTTGGGAGGTATGCATAGGGGATACCTGGAGCTATTGGTGATAGAAGGCACTATTTTTTGCTTACTCCTGTTTCCATAGTATATGGGGTGAGGCTTGACATTTGAATGGATACATGGAATGGCCTAGATAAAATATCCTCTTTGGTAATTACTATATTCCTTTTTTTTTACCTTTTTTTTTTTTTTGCTATGCAATGTGATGGGATCTTGATATTCTACTAATTTATTTCAGGTTCAATGTGTATGATGTGTTGTCGTGTTTTGTTTATTTGTTTAAAAAATTAAATAAAAATATTTTTAAAAAAATCTCTATTTGTGGGGAAAAAAAAGCCATAAATTTTGTTTGGTTTGGGTACAGCGTCGCACGACCGCGCAATTGTCAGTTATATCGACACAGTGCTGTATCGCAAAAAATGGCCTGGTGATTAAGGGGGAAAATCTACCGGTCCTCAAAAGAGAAGTATGGGTTTTTTTTTTTTTTTTTTTAGTTTCATACTTACCTTGGTAGATGGAGCACCAGACCGATGCTGCAGCTGTTCCCTGGCGTCTCTGCACTGAGAACAGAGCCACAGAACATCGCTGATGGCTCGGTTCTCACTCCTCTCCGAGTGGAGAGATGCTGCCTGTCAGTCAGCATCACTCCTGCTCTGATCCTCCACACTCATTGGAGCGCTAAGCTGTGGAGGGGCGGGGAGTGGCTGTCTCATCGGCTCGCTGAGAGGCTGAGACTGCCATCAGACTTGGGAAGTCGGGATGACCTGGTGCCTTGACTGATAACAGTGACGTCACAGGAAAGTGAAACAGGTCACAGGAGTTCAAGACGAATTGCATTCCTGTGACCCAGAGGAGAAGCCCAGCCTAAAAAGCTCAGGCTGGACTTCTCCTTTAAGTGGTTAATCCACCCAACAACAAATTGGCCAAAAAAAAAGCATAAAAAATGCAAAACGCATAAAAAAGCGTGAAAAATGCGCCAAAAGCATGTGTGCAAAAATTCACCATACAAACCACTGCAGAAACAGATGAAAAGCAAACTGCATGGGTGTGGACCGAGCCTTAAAACATATGTAGAAGAATCACGGGCAATGAATTCAAGTTTTTGACCTCCTTTACATTTTTGTTAATTATTTGATATTATATAATGTTATATGCACAGTAACATTTGCACACAATAACACTTCGTTTGTCAAAAGACATAGACTTTGTAGGACACTTCAACACAAAGCTTGGCTCATGTTAAGCATAATTACACCTTGTTCCAAATTATTATGTAAATTCTATTCCAGTGTCATAAAGATTAAATATTTTGTTTTTCAGTTTAACTCATGGATGGCATTGTGTCTCAGGGATCTTTTGATCATTGAAAACAATCTCGGACACCTGTGATAATTAGATTGCCAGGTGAGCCCAATTAAAGTAAAAACTACTAAAGCAGGGTGTTCCACATTATTAAGCAGAGCACCATTTTCAAGCAATATGGGGAAGAAAAAGGATCTCTCTGCTCCCGAAAAGAGTGAAATAGTTCAGTGCCTTGGACGAGGTTTGAAAACATGAGATATTTCACGGAAACTTAAGCGTGATCATCACACTATTAAGAGATTTGTGGCTGATTCAGAGCACAGACGGGTTTCGTGCAGATAAAGGCACATTGAGGAAGATTTCTGCCAGATTCATGCATGAGATCAAGAGAGCAGCTGCTAAAACACCATTACATAGCAGCAAACAGATATTTGAAGCTGCTGGTGCCTCTGGAGTCCCACGGACATCAAGGTGTAGAGTCCTCCAAAGTCTTGCAACTGTGCATAAACCTTCCATTCGGCCACCACTAACCAATGCTCACCAGCAGAAACGGCTGCATTGGGCAGAAAAATACATGAAGACTAATTTTCAAACAGTCCTGTTCACTGATGAGTGCCGTGCAACCCTGGATGGTCCAGATGGATGAAGTAGTGGATGGTTGGTGGACGGCCACCCTGTTCCAACAAGGCTGTGAGGTCAGCAAGGCGGTGGTTGAGTCATGTTTTGGGCCGGAATTATGGGAAGAGAGCTGGTCGGCCCTTTTAGGGTCCCAGAAGGTATAAAGATGACCTCAGCAAAGTATGTGGAGTTCCTGACTGACCACTTCCTTCCATGGTACAGAAGGAAGAACTATGCTTTCCGTAATAAAATCATCTTCATGCGTGACAATGCACCATCTCATGCTGCAAAGAATACCTCTGCATCAATGGCTGCTATGGGGATAAAAGGAGAGAAAGTCATGGTGTGGCCTCCATCCTCCCCTGACCTCAATCCTATTGAGAACCTTTGGAGCATCCTCAAACAAAATATCTATGAGGGTGGGAGGCAGTTTACATCCAAACAGCAACCCTGGGAGGCTATTCTGACATCTTGCAAACAAATTCAAGCAGAAACTGTCCAAAAACTCACAAGTTCAATGGACGCAAGACTTGTGAAGCTGCTATTAAATAAGGGATAAGGGGTCCTGTGTTAAAATGTAACGTGACCTGTTAAAATGTTTAAAACATTAAAATGTTGTTCAAAGTTTGATTGAAATAGCTTTTGATTTCAGTAAATATGCTACAAACACAACAAATGACAATTTTCAGTTCTTTACAACCTATAAAGTGTTTTGAAACTTATGCCCCGTACACACGGTCGGATTTTCTGATGGAAAATGTGTGATAGGACCTTGTTGTCGGAAATTCCGACCATGTGTAGGCTCCATCACACATTTTCCATAGGAATTTCCGACACACAAAGTTTGAGAGCAGGATAAAAAATTTTCCGACAACAAAATCCGTTGTCGGAAATTCCGATCGTGTGTACACAAATCCAACAGACAAAGTGCCACGCATGCTCAGAATAAATAAAGAGATGAAAGCTATTGGCCACTGCCCCGGTTTATAGTCCCGACGTACGTGTTTTACGTCACCGCGTTCAGAATGACCGGATTTTCCGACAACTTTGTGTGACCGTGTGTATGCAAGACAAGTTTGAGCCAACATCCGTCTGAAAAAATCCGATGGATTTTGTTGTCAGAATGTCCGAACAAAGTCCGACCGTGTGTACGGGGCATTACTGTGCGTAATAATTTGGAGCAGTGCATTGTAAGTTTTTTATTTTGAAAAAAAAACTGTTATCATTAGGAGGTTTGTTCAATAAAATTTGAATTGTACTCTTAATAGTTGATAACATGAGAATTATGCTGACGGTAGTTTACATCAATTATTTAGGTAAATGAGAAAAATATAATTGGCATAATAATTTGGAACAGGGTGTAAAGCGGAACTTCAAACAAAAGAGAAAGTTCCGCTTGTTTGCACCCCCCTTCACTGCCACATTTGGCACTTTTTAGGGGAGAGGGGGGAGCAGGTACCTGGTTTTGGCAGGTACTTAATTCCATTTACAATCAGATGTGCCGCTGTGATCTGAGCCGGAAGTTCGCCCCCCGCCCTTCCACAGTCTTCTGGGACACATCATAGATCCCAGAAGACTATGGGACCATTCACAAGGCGCAGCTCGTGCATGCGCAGTAGGAAACTGGCTGTGATGCTGCAAGTCTTCACTGCCTGTTTTCCTTACTTTAGATGCTGGGGCCTGCACCTGAAGCTGATTGAAAAATCGGCTTGGGTGAGGACATCGGAGGCTCCCTGGACAGGTAAGTGTCCTCATATTAAAAGTCAGCAGCTACAGTATCTGTAGCTGCTGACTTTTAGCCCCAGTTCACACTTATGTGGTGCTAATTGAATTTAAAGCCATACACACACACACAAGATGTATACAGGCATACCCCACTTTTAAGTACACAATGGGGTTTATTTACTAAAGCTGGAAAGTGCGAAATCAGGCTCCCTTCTGCATAGAAACCAATGAGCTTCCAGGTTTTATTACCAAAACTTAATTAAACAAGCTGGGGTTAGAAGCTCATTGGTTTCTATGCAGAAGGGAGCCTGATTTCGCACTTTCCAGCTTTAGTAAATAAACCCCCATTGTGTACTTAAAAGTGGGGTATGCCTGTAAACATCATGTGTTAGCAAAATGTAAAAAAAAAAATTGTGCACTAATCAGCATACTTAGCCCTAAGCATAAATTCCCTTTGCAAGCCAAAATTCTCCCCAAACAAAAATCCCCCCTCTCCCAATACAAATCTCTCACTGTTGAAATCCCCCTCCAAGCACAAATCTTTTCCCCATCCTCTCTCTGAGCTCAAATCCTCTCTCTTCCCAAATGTTCCCTGCTAACACAACTATCCCTCCCCCAAAAAAGCACCCTGTTAGCACACATCCTCACCCCTCAAATTTCCCCTCCAAGCGCAAATCTTCCCCCTCCCAGCACAAATCCTCCCCTCCCCCAAATGCCCCTCCTATCACAAATACCCCCAGTCATCCCAACTAGCATAAATCCTCTCCCCTCTTAGCACAAATACCCATCAATCATCCCTACTAGCACAAATCCTCTCCTTCAAATCCCCCCCCCCCAAATAATTTCCCCTTCTGGAACTAATCCCCCCTTCCAAATCCCTCCTCCTTGCACAAATCTTCTTCCCCCCACCCCCCAGCACAACCCCCCCCCTCAAATCACCCCTTAAATTTTCCATGCTGGCACACATCTTACCCCTGTCACCCCCCAAAATTCCCCTCCTAGCACAAATCCTCCCCCCAAATTTCCTCTCTAGCACAAATACCCCCCATCATCCCTACTGGCATAAATTCCCCCCCCCCCCACCCATTTCTAACAGCCCCAATATTTCCTATCCTAGCACAAATCAGCCCCATCACCTCTTCTAGTACCCCCCCCCCAAATCCCCCTCCTAGCACAAATCCTCTTCCCCCTATCCCCACGGCACAAATCCTCCATCCAGGCACAAATAATAACCCCCATCATTGGTGCCGGGTTCCGCAATAATAACCTCCAGCATTGGCACCATTTTCTGCAATAATAAGCCCCAGCATAGATGCAGAGCTCCCAAATGTCCCTGATTTCGAAGGACTGTCCCCGATTTGGAGCAATGTCCCTCTGTCCCTCTTTCCTCCTCATTTGTCCCTCATTTTGGTCTGATCTATATAGTTGTATATAAAATGCACTTTTTATCTTTCAAAAAGTGTTTCTCAGTGCTAAACCTTTCATCTGCTTTCTAAATTGCTGCATTTGTAAATGTCAAAAGCCAATATAAAGGAATAGTAGTGGTAAAAAAAAAAAGTCCTTGTGGATTTAATTAACCTTTTTTTGGTTAATTCTCCTTTAAAGGGGTGTGGCAGGGGGCGTGTCCTATGCCTACATACATTTGTTAGTAGGTGTCCCTCATTCCCATCTCAAAATGTTGGGATGATGAGATGGTCAGTGGTGATATGCTATTTTAAAACTCTGCAGCATGAATGGGTTAATTAACACTGACACTGGCCACTAATAGAGCACAAAGTAGGAAATGAACTGTCACTGGTCACTACTGCATCAATGAAGAATAGTAATGTGGCACGCATAGTGCCCCCTCACCCTCCTATCAAGCCCTGTTCTAAGCTACATTCATGTCTGAATAATGTGTCCGGGTTTCAGGGGAACTGAAACCTGGACACGTGATTTAAAACCCGGACTGTCCGGGTGACTCCCGGACAGATGGCAACCCTACTCTTCCCCTTTATGCTGCACATACTGGGTAACGGCAGTGTTTAGTTAACTAACCCCTTTAGCCCCAATTACAAAACCCACCACACTCCTCAAGTCCAGTGCACTGGGAAAGCCTTATAGCTGAGTCACTGCATCATTACACTGTCACTGTTAAGCAATATACAGTTTATTCTCCTCTGCTCACTTATCTTATCCAAGCAGCATGCACTCTCGGACTCTCCCTCGCAGCGCCTCTCTTTCTTCCTGTCCCGGCCTCAGAATGACATCATGTCAGAATAGGGTTGCCACACAGTCCGGGTTTTGAATCATGTGTCTGGGTTTCACTCCCCCTGAAACCCGGACACATTATTCAGACATGAATATAGCTCAGAACAGGGCCTGACAGGAGGGTGAGGGGGCACTATGCGTGCCACATTACTATTCTCTTCGGAGCACCCAAAGGTGTCCCAGGTCTGTTATCCTATAGTGTATACTAAAAAAAAATTCCTGTGTGCCGCTAAAGTGTTTGGGTTTGACCTGAAGAAAAAGTGGCAACCCTATGTCAGAGGCGGAGACTAGAAATGATCTGTCGGGCGGAGTGGAAGTTAAGTGAGTGTTGTTTACTAGTGCCGAGTGCAGGAGCATGGGGAGCATTCCAGCACTTGGCACCCCGCTGCAGCTCTGCAAGGGCACTATGCAGGGTCTCTTCTCCTGGACTTCAGCAGTGATCTGTGCACCGCTGTGCATGCTCAACTGCCATCAGGCAGACTTTAGCCAGCATTGTCTGCACTCTGTCATCTCCCCCTTGTTCCGGCTATGGTGTCACCTCTCTGGCGGGTGTCATCCGGGTGCTGCCCGCCCCACCACAGTGACACCACAGTCAGGACTGAACAGAGTTTGCTTACGCGCCCCCTACACGCATTTGCTGGAAGGAGATAGGGGGGGGTAAGCAAACTGTAAAGTCCCGATTTTACAGTCCCGATGGAAGAGCGCTACAGTGACAGGAGAGTGAAGCTGGAGAGGAGAGAGAGCACAGCCCGCTCACTCCTCTCTAGATTTCACATATATCATACTTCTGTTAGCGAATACTCGCAGAAACTCTCCTGGCAGCGCCCTCTCCATCTCCCATGCTACAGACACCCGGGGCAGACCCCCCCCCCATATCGGCCCTGCATACACTGTGCGAATTGAGTTTTTTTATCATCGCAATGCAAGTTTTGCTTAACATATGCAGTTTCCATGCAAATTTATGGCAAATTTGTAAAGGGGGGTGGTCACATCTGAGATTTTATTTTCTATAAAATCTAGGGAAATAAAAATTGCAGTGATGTGAACACTGGACTGTGATTTCATTCTGGTCCCATAGAAGTCTATGGAACTAAAATTTGCACGCACCACGCTAAACTTGCACAGGAACCATTTTTGAACTGGATCAAATTTGCACCACATATATGCTTTATTACCAAAAGTATTAGGACGCCTGCCTTTAAACGCATAAAGACATGGATGAGCGGGTTTGGGGTGGAGGAACTTGACTGGCCTGCCAGGCCTTCTCGTCCAACATCAGTGCCTGACCTCACAAATGCGCTTCCTTGAAGAATGGTCAAACATTCCCATAGACACACTCCTAAATCTTGTGTACAGCCTTCCCAGAAGAGTTAAAGCTGTTATAGCAGCAAAGGGTGGGCCAACTCCATATTGAACCCTACAGACTAAGACTAGGATGCCATTAAAGTTCATGTGCGTGTAAAGGCAGGTGTCTCAATACTTTTGACAATATAGTGTATTTGAATAGCCTTCATTGGAAATAATGCTTTTCTACACATCGAAATCTATGCTCTTCGGATCGCTTCTGATCCGCATAGAATACGCATGTTACCAAACCCACAACAGTAAGATCAGTCTGTATATGCAGTTATATATATAGGAATAAATTACTGCGCCACCTAAAAGGAATAAGCTGCCAACACAAAAATAAGACTAATTGTAACGGTGTATGTGGATAAATGTGTAGCACTAAAAATAGTTATCGTGACAACCTGGAGAAGATACCAGGCAGGTAATTATACAATCTAAGGCCATAAGTGAATGTACAGAAATGCAAATCTGTGTATAAATGGAAAATAGGCAATCTAGAAAACAAAGTGACGTGTGACTAATGCCAAGTACATGTAAATATGTGCAAAAAAAACGTAAAACATATAAGATCTGTGTATAAATGAAAAGCAGACAATCTCAATAACACAATATTGTTTACCTAGTGCCAAATACGTACACAAAAGCATATAAATATTACAAACACCCACAAAGAAAAATGATTACATTTGTGGCACAGGAAAATATTACACAGAGCAATATTTTGTAGCCCACACAGAAATGTCACTATTATGTGCAGAAACATGGAACATAAAAATGCTGTTTCTCAATAAAAGCAGAAATGTTTTTGGGTAAGTGATACAGTGTGAAAAGAGAGATCAGTCCACAGGATGGAAAAGCACCAAATGAAAGCAAGGAAATGATAAGTCCATGTAACTGAGGCACCAAGGTAGAACCTCAATGCAATCTCAAACAGGATGGCAATGCTTCATTCAGATATATGGCAATCAGAACATTCCAGCAATTAAATAACACCAGGGATTGTGTCTCCACCGTCTGGGGATAGGGGGATTCTGTACTCTTATCCTGAGTGGTGGATCCACATGCCATCGGCGGTGAATCATACAAGCGTGGATGCAAATACGGATTTTAGGGGTCAGACTCCAGTGGGGAATCACTCCAGCTCCTTGTCTGATGACCATTAGATGTAAAAATCAGGAATGCAAGCAGTCACCAGCCACACTTCTCCAGGCAATAATGCGAACGGAGGTTTTTTGGCATGAAAAAAGAGAGAAAAAGCCTCCACATGGCAAAGATCAAAAATTATGAGATTTTTTTGAATAAAATGTACAGCATTGGGACAGATGGGTGCTATAAAAAGGTGAACACATGAACAGATAAAAAATGCGCAGTAGGTAGAGCTTAAACACGCGTGGTAAACCGCGTGGTACGCGTGGTAAACCATCTGCACGGACTTCAACTGGGGCATACGGTTGTTTGCTACCACTGCGCTATATATAGTAAAACTATAATTAATTAGATAGACTGTTATCAAGTTAGGTCAGTGTGGCATCCACATCCGGGATCGGTGGCGTGAGTCTCACAACTCGTGGGCGTCAGCCAATCGAAGGGTGAATGCATGTGGAATACACAAGCACGAGAGGACAGTAAGCCTTCCAAGCCTCATTCTCGATGGCCAAACTTAGACAAGCATGCTCAACACGTAACCAAGATGTCATGTACGAGTCACGCCGTGCGTACTAGCCGAAGGGACCGGCAGCTTGTGTTCCATGTCTCGCTGTGGATAGCCAATCACAGGGGTGGATCCTGGACAGTGTATCGCACAAGGGACCTGCTGCATAGCCGGTCCATCAGCTAATACAAAGTACATAAATGAGGCTCCAATCATCAGTCTAGTGAACGTCAGGTGACCTGTGGCTGACCTGATGGGGAGTGTGACGAACGCTTTCATCGCAATGTGGTAAACTGGTTAAATGGAGATAGGCCCAAAGGGGTCGTAACCCATCACATTGGGTGTAGGTCCGAAAGAGCTCACATACACCAGGTATCACTGTGCTCAGTCTTAGTCACCCCTCAGACTTCATAGGCCAGATTTGCAATAGGATAAAATACAATCAATGCCACTGAAACATAAAATCTACAATCAAACTCCTCAAATATAAACAGTAATAAAATGAAGAAATGTAGGTGCTTACAGTGGTCTTGAATAAAAATCATATCTCATATTATACCATCAGGTCCATAGCTAGGAACAAGAAATACTATTATAAATTGATATCCCTATTAGTAACCCAGAGAATAATTAATAAATAAAACAGTTGGCAGAAGCTTTTAGGCTTGATTAATGAAGGCATTAATGCCCCAATCTATATTTAACCCGTGGGGTGAGTAAGATTTTAATTGATATATCCAGTAAGTCTCAAGCTAGAAACTCCTCTCAGACAAGATTCAGCCCTCCAATGGGGGATGAATTTGTCTATGATTTGGAACTTGGTGCCTGTAGGGTTTTTATTGTGGTGGTGGAGGTAGTGTCTGGGCACGCTATGGTTAATGCGGCCTTTTTTAATACTTGCTATATGTTCGTTTACCCTTATAGAGAAGGTACGTATAGTTCGTCCTATGTACTGCTTCTTACAAGGGCAGGTGATTAGGTAAACAATATAGCGGGTGGCACATGTAGTGAAGTGTTTCATTTGATATTCATGAGACGTTGTAGTTGACGTAAAGGTTTCTGTTTTTCTTTGGCCGCAAGTGTTATGCATACAAACGTTACACTTTCGGCATGGATAATAAACCTTCAAATTGTGAAAGAACGAGGGTAAGGTGGGAGGGTCAATCACATTAGGTGCAATCTGTCCCCCCAAAGGTAGGGCTCCCCTGTAGATGACACCAGCACGTTCAGGGAGTGCTGGGCCTAGAACTTGAACATTTTTTAAAACCTTCCAATACCAATTAAAAATATCCTTTATTTGTTTGTGTTGTATGGAGAAAGAGCTAATGAAGGACCATCTATATTTAGAGTCCTGGACACGTTTGGGTTGGTCTAATAATAATGTGTTTCTGTCGATCAGTGATACTTTATTAACCTCTTTATCGATGTTAGAAGGCTGATACCCTTTATCTACAAATCTTGACTTTAAAATCATGGCCTGATGGTAGAAGTCGGACAGGTTGGTGCAGTTGCGTTTAATACATAGCCAACTTCAACCATGTTTCATGATGACAACTATCGACCAGATGGTCCAGAAAATGTATATGAGAAAAGTTAGCTTCATAGGACAGTTTAATGCCCATGTTATTACTGTTCAGGATGGACATAAAATCATCTAGAGAGTCTCGGTCACCCTTTCATAGGAGGAGGATGTCGTCAATGTAACGGGCCCAACATCCTCCTCTCACTGCTCCATGAAGAGATTAGCTAAACTGGGGGCGAATTTGGCCCCCATAGCAACACCCTTCTGCTGCAAGTAAAAATTATTGTTAAACCAAAAATAATTGTATTTTGTTGCAAAACAAAGCAACTTCATAATAAAACTCTTTTGGATTCTGGGGATGCGGTTACTGCTAGATAAATAAAATTCTCCAGCTGAAAGACAGAGATCGTGTGGTATACATGTATATAAAGCAGCAACATCTGCGGTCACCAACAACAGATCTTCGCTGTAATTAACTTGTTCTAGCAAGGCAATAGAGTCCTTAGTATCTTTAAGGTATGAAGGCATGGATTTCACCAAAGGTTGTAAGTGAAAGTTGATATAGCGCCCTATACAGGAGGACACAGAATCCATTCCACTTATTATGGGGTGTCCGGGTGGATGTTTAGCATCTTTATGAACCTTTGGCAGGTAGCAAATTATAGGAATACGTGGAGCCAGAAGTACAAGGTAACTTCTCTCCTTTTTATTGAGGATTCCTAACTGCGATCCTTCAATAAGTTCAACTAGTGTTTTTTGTAGTCAGAAGTGGGTCCATTTGGTAGGGGTGCAAACGTTTCTACATCGCTCAGGATTCTGGACAACTCTAGGTGGTAGTCACTCTTATCAAGAATGACAATACCACCTCCCTTGTCGAGGCACAGAACCAAACGTGGCTCCAGAGGGGAGCGGTGTGTCGGGAAAAAGAAAGCGAGTGTAAAAGACAACGGCATTTTCAATTTAGGTCAGGCCATATTCACAGATGCTGAACAATTGATTTTAGACAAGGGACTTATGTTTGTTGCCCCCAAAAAATTAAATTTGCCACCTTTATTGATGTGCAGAAATATGTACGGAAATGAAATATCCAAAGATACTTTATTACTAACCCTATGAGACCATCCCTTCCTGATGTTAGGGCAAACACAGTCCATTCAGGCATCGCTAACCCGTCCCTTTTCAATCCCCCATGTCCAACTGCACCCTCCATCTGGGTTTTTGGCTATTTGGTACTTAAGGATTTAGACCAGCTACCTAAAAAGAAAATATATAGTGATCCCAATATCAAACTGGGCCTCAAACAACTTTGCGAACGCAAAGATCTTACCATTCACCCGGCAGACAAGGGAGGTGGTATTGTCATTCCTGATAATAGTGACTACCACCTAGAGATGTCCAGAACCCTGAGCGATGCATTAAGGTGAAAAAACACCTGGCAGTCACCGGCTCCCCAGCCCCCCTGTTTTACTTACCTGAGCCCCTTCATCTCTTTGGCGGGGACGCGCTGTCCCTCTCTCCACGGGGTCCCGGCTCTTGATTGGATAGATTGATAGCAGCGTAGCCATTGGCTTCCGTTGCTTTCAATCAAATCAAATGAAGCGGGCGCCAGGGGGCGGGGTTGAGTCCGGCATTCATGTCTGTGGATGCAAATGCTGGACTTGGGAGCATGCCCACAAGGTTACCCCCTCAGGAGAGCGCATCTCCTAGGGGGTTATCCAATGTGGGGAGGAGCAGCGAGAGCTGTCGGGGGACCCCAGAGGAGGATGTTCGGGGCTACTCTGTGCAAAACGAGCTGCACAGTGGAGGTAAGTGTGATATGTTTGTTATTTAAAAAAAAAAACAAAAAAAAACAAAAAACGATCCTTTACCAACGAACCAATGAGCTTCCACGTTTTATTACCAAAACTTAATTAAACAAGCTGGGGTTAGAAGCTCATTGGTTTCTATGCAGAAGTGAGCCTGATTTTGCACTTTCCAGCTTTAGTAAATAAACCCCATTGTGTACTTAAATATGGGGTATGCCTGTAAACATCATGTGTTAGCAAAATGTAAAAAAAAAATTGCGCACTAATGGGCATACTTAGCCCTAAGCATAAATTCCCTTTGCAAGCCAAAATTCTCCCCAAACAAAAATTCCCCCTCTCCCAATACAAATCTCTCACTGTTGAAATCCCCCTCCAAGCACAAATCTTTTCCCCATCCTCTCTCTGAGCTCAAATCCTCTCTCTTCCCAAATATTCCCTGCTAGCACAACTATCCCTCCCCCAAAAAAGCACCCTGTTAGCACACATCCTCACCCCTCAAATTTCCCCTCCAAGCGCAAATCCTCCCCCTCCCAGCACAAATCCTCCCCTCCCCCAAATGCCCCTCCTATCACAAATACCCCCAGTCATCCCAACTAGCATAAATCCTCTCCCCTCTTAGCACAAATACCCATCAATCATCCCTACTAGCACAAATCCTCTCCTTCAAATCCCCCCCCCCAAATAATTTCCCCTTCTGGAACTAATCCCCCCTTCCAAATCCCTCCTCCTTGCACAAATCTTCTTCCCCCCATCCCCCAGCACAACCCCCCCCCCCTCAAATCACCCCTTAAATTTTCCATGCTGGCACACATCTTACCCCTGTCACCCCCCAAAATTCCCCTCCTAGCACAAATCCTCCCCCCAAATTTCCTCTCTAGCACAAATACCCCCCATCATCCCTACTGGCATAAATCCTACCCCCCCCCCATTTCTAACAGCCCCAATATTTCCTATCCTAGCACAAATCACCCCCATCACCTCTTCTAGTACCCCCCCCCCAAATCCCCCTCCTAGCACAAATCCTCTTCCCCCTATCCCCACAGCACAAATCCTCCATCCAGGCACAAATAATAACCCCCCATCATTGGTGCCAGTTTCCGCAATAATAACCTCCAGCATTGGCACCATTTTCTGCAATAATAAGCCCCAGCATAGATGCATAGCTCCCAAATGTCCCTGATTTCGAGGGACTGTCCCTGCAAAGTCCCTCTGTCCCTCTTTCCTCCTCATTTGTCCCTCATTTTGGTCTGATCTATATAGTTGTATATAAAATGCACTTTTTATCTTTCAAAAAGTGTTTCTCAGTGCTAAACCTTTCATCTGCTTTCTAAATTGCTGCATTTGTAAATGTCAAAAGCCAATATAAAGGAATAGTAGTGGTAAAAAAAAAGTCCTTGTGGATTTAATTAACCTTTTTTTGGTTAATTCTCCTTTAAAGGGGTGTGGCAGGGGGCGTGTCCTATGCCTACATACATTTGTTAGTAGGTGTCCCTCATTCCCATCTCAAAATGTTGGGATGATGAGATGGTCAGTGGTGATATGCTACTTTAAAACTCTGCAGCATGAATGGGTTAATTAACACTGACACTGGCCACTAATAGAGCACAAAGTAGGAAATGAACTGTCACTGGTCACTACTGCATCAATGAAGAATAGTAATGTGGCACGCATAGTGCCCCCTCACCCTCCTATCAAGCCCTGTTCTAAGCTACATTCATGTTTGAATAATGTGTCCGGGTTTCAGGGGAACTGAAACCTGGACACGTGATTTAAAACCCGGACTGTCCGGGTGACTCCCGGACAGATGGCAACCCTACTCTTCCCCTTTATGCTGCACATACTGGGTAACGGCAGTGTTTAGTTAACTAACCCCTTTAGCCCCAATTACAAAACCCACCACACTCCTCAAGTCCAGTGCACTGGGAAAGCCTTATAGCTGAGTCACTGCATCATTACACTGTCACTGTTAAGCAATATACAGTTTATTCTCCTCTGCTCACTTATCTTATCCAAGCAGCATGCACTCTCGGACTCTCCCTCGCAGCGCCTCTCTTTCTTCCTGTCCCGGCCTCAGAATGACATCATGTCAGAATAGGGTTGCCACACAGTCCGGGTTTTGAATCATGTGTCTGGGTTTCACTCCCCCTGAAACCCGGACACATTATTCAGACATGAATATAGCTCAGAACAGGGCCTGACAGGAGGGTGAGGGGGCACTATGCGTGCCACATTACTATTCTCTTCGGAGCACCCAAAGGTGTCCCAGGTCTGTTATCCTATAGTGTATACTAAAAAAAAATTCCTGTGTGCCGCTAAAGTGTTTGGGTTTGACCTGAAGAAAAAGTGGCAACCCTATGTCAGAGGCGGAGACTAGAAATGATCTGTCGGGCGGAGTGGAAGTTAAGTGAGTGTTGTTTACTAGTGCCGAGTGCAGGAGCATGGGGAGCATTCCAGCACTTGGCACCCCGCTGCAGCTCTGCAAGGGCACTATGCAGGGTCTCTTCTCCTGGACTTCAGCAGTGATCTGTGCACCGCTGTGCATGCTCAACTGCCATCAGGCAGACTTTAGCCAGCATTGTCTGCACTCTGTCATCTCCCCCTTGTTCCGGCTATGGTGTCACCTCTCTGGCGGGTGTCATCCGGGTGCTGCCCGCCCCACCACAGTGACACCACAGTCAGGACTGAACAGAGTTTGCTTACGCGCCCCCTACACGCATTTGCTGGAAGGAGATAGGGGGGGGTAAGCAAACTGTAAAGTCCCGATTTTACAGTCCCGATGGAAGAGCGCTACAGTGACAGGAGAGTGAAGCTGGAGAGGAGAGAGAGCACAGCCCGCTCACTCCTCTCTAGATTTCACATATATCATACTTCTGTTAGCGAATACTCGCAGAAACTCTCCTGGCAGCGCCCTCTCCATCTCCCATGCTACAGACACCCGGGGCAGACCCCCCCCCCGTATCGGCCCTGCATACACTGTGCAAATTGAGTTTTTTTTATCATCGCAATGCAAGTTTTGCTTAACATTTGCAGTTTCCATGCAAATTTAGGGTGAATTTGTAAAGGGGGTGGTCACATCTGAGATTTTATTTTCTATAAAATCTAGGGAAATAAAAATTGCAGTGATGTGAACACTGGACTGTGATTTCATTCTGGTCCCATAGAAGTCTATGGAGCTAAAATTTGCACGCACTGTGCTAAACTCGCACAGGAACCTTTTTTGAACTGGATCAAACTTGCACCGCATATATGCTTTATTACCAAAAGTATTAGGACGCCTGCCTTTAAACGCATAAAGACATGGATGAGCGGGTTTGGGGTGGAGGAACTTGACTGGCCTGCCAGGCCTTCTCGTCCAACCTCAGTGCCTGACCTCACAAATGCGCTTCCTTGAAGAATGGTCAAACATTCCCATAGACACACTCCTAAATCTTGTGTACAGCCTTCCCAGAAGAGTTAAAGCTGTTATAGCAGCAAAGGGTGGGCCAACTCCATATTGAACCCTACAGACTAATGCCCCGTACACACGGTCGGATTTTCCGATGGAAAATGTCCGATCGGAGCATGTTGTCGGAAATTCCGACCGTGTGTAGGCTCCATCGGACATTTTCCATCGGATTTTCCGACACACAAAGTTGGAGAGCAGGAGATAAAATTTTCCGACAACAAAATCCGTTGTCGGAAATTCCGATTGTGAGTACACAAATCCGACGGACAAAGTGCCACGCATGCTCAGAATAAATAAAGAGATGAAAGCTATTGGCCACTGCCCCGTTTATAGTCCCGACGTACGTGTTTTATGTCACCGCGTTTAGAACGATCGGATTTTCCGACAACTTTGTGTGACCGTGTGTAGACAAAACAAGTTTGAGCCAACATCCGTCGGAAAAAATCCTAGGATTTTGTTGTCGGAATGTCCGAACAAAGTCCGACCATGTGTACGCCCTATAAGACTAGGATGCCATTAAAGTTCATGTGCGTGTAAAGGCAGGTGTCTCAATACTTTTGACAATATAGTGTATGTGAACAGCCTTCATTGGAAATAATGCGTTTCTACACATCAAAATCTATGCTCTTCGGATCGCTTCTGATCCGCATAGAATACGCATGTTACCAAACCCACAACAGTAAGATCAGTCTGTATATGCAGTTATATATATAGGAATAAATTACTGCGCCACCTAAAAGGAATAAGCTGCCAACACAACAATAAGACTAATTGTAATGGTGTATGTGGATAAATGTGTAGCACTAAAAATAGTTATCGTGACAACCTGGAGAAGATACCAGGCAGGTAATTATACAATCTAAGGCCATAAGTGAATGTACAGAAATGCAAATCTGTGTATAAATGGAAAATAGGCAATCTAGAAAACAAAGTGACGTGTGACTAATGCCAAGTACATGTAAATATGTGCAAAAAAAACGTACAACATATAAGATCTGTGTATAAATGAAAAGCAGACAATCTCAATAACACAATATTGTTTACCTAGTGCCAAATACGTACACAAAAGCATATAAATATTACAAACACCCACAAAGAAAAATGATTACATTTGTGGCACAGGAAAATATTACACAGAGCAATATTTTGTAGCCCACACAGAAATGTCACTATCATGCAGAAACATGGAACATAAAAATGCTGTTTCTCAATAAAAGCAGAAATGTTTTTGGGTAAGTGATACAGTGTGAAAAGAGAGATCAGTCCACAGGATGGAAAAGCACCAAATGAAAGCAAGGAAATGATAAGTCCATGTAACTGAGGCACCAAGGTAGAACCTCAATGCAATCTCAAACAGGATGGCAATGCTTCATTCAGATATATGGCAATCAGAACATTCCAGCAATTAAACAACACCAGGGATTGTGTCTCCACCGTCTGGGGATAGGGGGATTCTGTACTCTTATCCTGAGTGGTGGATCCACATGCCATCGGCGGTGAATCATACAAGCGTGGATGCAAATACGGATTTCAGGGGTCAGACTCCAGTGGGGAATCACCCCAGCTCCTTGTCTGATGACCATTAGATGTAAAAATCAGGAATGAAAGCAGTCACCAGCCACACTTCTCCAGGCAATAATGCGAACGGAGGTTTTTTTGGCATGAAAAAAGAGAGAAAAAGCCTCCACATGGCAAAGATCAAAAATTATGAGATTTTTTTGAATAAAATGTACAGCATTGGGACAGATGGGTGCTATAAAAAGGTGATCACATGAACAGATAAAAAATGTGCAGTAGGTAGAGCTTAAACAAGCGTGGTAAACCGACGCGTTTCATCTGCACGGACTTCAACTGGGGCATACGGTTGTTTGCTACCACTGCGCTATATATAGTAAAACTATAATTAATTAGATAGACTGTTATCAGGTTAGGTCAGTGTGGCATCCACATCCGGGATCGGTGGCGTGAGTCCCACAACTCGTGGGCGTCAGCCAATCGAAGGGTGAATGCATGTGGAATACACAAGCACGAGAGGACAGTAAGCGCTCCAAGCCTCATTCTCGATGGCCAATCTTAGACAAGCATGCTCAACACGTAACCAAGATGTCATGTACGAGTCACGCCGTGCGTACTAGCCGAAGGGACCGGCAGCTTGTGTTCCATGTCTCGCTGTGGATAGCCAATCACAGGGGTGGAACCTGGACAGTGTATCGCACAAGTGACCTGCTGCATAGCCGGTCCATCAGCTAATACAAAGTACACAAATGAGGCTCCAATCATCAGTCTAGTGAACGTCAGGTGACCTGTGGCTGACCTGATGGGGAGTGTGACGAACGCTTTCATCGCAATGTGGTAAACTGGTTAAATGGAGATAGGCCCAAAGGGGTCGTAACCCATCACATTGGGTGTAGGTCCGAAAGAGCTCACATACACCAGGTATCACTGTGCTCAGTCTTAGTCACCCCTCAGACTTCATAGGCCAGATTTGCAATAGGATAAAATACAATCAATGCCACTGAAACATAAAATCTACAATCAAACTCCTCAAATATAAACAGTAATAAAATGAAGAAATGTAGGTGCTTACAGTGGTCTTGAATAAAAATCATATCTCATATTATACCATCAGGTCCATAGCTAGGAACAAGAAATACTATTATAAATTGATATCCCTATTAGTAACCCAGAGAATAATTAATAAATAAAACAGTTGGCAGAAGCATTTAGGCTTGATTAATGAAGGCATTAATGTCCCAATCTATATTTAACCCGTGGGGTGAGTAAGATTTTAATTGATATATCCAGTAAGTCTCAAGCTAGAAACTCCTCTCAGACAAGATTCTGCCCTCCAATGGGGGATGAATTTGTCTATGATTTGGAACTTGGTGCCTGTAGGGTTTTTATTGTGGTGGTGGAGGTAGTGTCTGGGCACGCTATGGTTAATGCGGCCTTTTTTAATACTTGCTATATGTTCGTTTACCCTTATAGAGAAGGTACGTATAGTTCGTCCTATGTACTGCTTCTTACAAGGGCAGGTGATTAGGTAAACAATATAGCGGGTGGCACATGTAGTGAAGTGTTTAATTTGATATTCATGAGACGTTGTAGTTGACGTAAAGGTTTCTGTTTTTCTTTGGCCGCAAGTGTTATGCATACAAACGTTACACTTTCGGCATGGATAATAACCCTTCAAATTGTGAAAGAACGAGGGTAAGGTGGGAGGGTCAATCACATTAGGTGCAATCTGTCCCCCCAAAGGTAGGGCTCCCCTGTAGATGACACCAGCACGTTCAGGGAGTGCTGGGCCTAGAACCTGAACATTTTTTAAAACCTTCCAATACCAATTAAAAATATCCTTTATTTGTTTGTGTTGTATGGAGAAAGAGGTAATGAAGGACCATCTATATTTAGAGTCCTGGACACGTTTGGGTTGGTCTAATAATAATGTGTTTCTGTCGATCAGTGATACTTTATTAACCTCTTTATCGATGTTAGAAGGCTGATACCCTTTATAAATCTTGACTTTAAAATCATGGCCTGATGGTAGAAGTCGGACAGGTTGGTGCAGTTGCGTTTAATACATAGCCAACTTCAACCATGTTTCATGATGACAACTATCGACCAGATGGTCCAGAAAATGTATATGAGAAAAGTTAGCTTCATAGGACAGTTTAATGCCCATGTTATTACTGTTCAGGATGGACATAAAATCATCTAGACGAGTCTCGGTCACCCTTTCATAGGAGGAGGATGTCGTCAATGTAACGGGCCCAAAGGACCAATTCTGGTCTATCTAGGGCATAGACAACATCCTCCTCTCACTGCTCCATGAAGAGATTAGCTAAACTGGGGGCGAATTTGGCCCCCATAGCAACACCCTTCTGCTGCAAGTAAAAATTATTGTTAAACCAAAAATAATTGTGTTTTGTTGCAAAACAAAGCAACTTCATAATAAAACTCTTTTGGATTCTGGGGATGCGGTTACTGCTAGATAAATAAAATTCTCCAGCTGAAAGACAGAGATCGTGTGGTATACATGTATATAAAGCAGCAACATCTGCGGTCACCAACAACAGATCTTCGCTGTAATTAACTTGTTCTAGCAAGGCAATAGAGTCCTTAGTATCTTTAAGATATGAAGGCATGAATTTCACCAAAGGTTGTAAGTGAAAGTCGATATAGCGCCCTATACAGGAGGTCACAGAATCGATTCCACGTATTATGGGGCATCCGGGTGGATGTTTAGCATCTTTATGAACCTTTGGCAGGTAGCAAATTATAGGAATACGTGGAGCCAGAAGTACAAGGTAACTTCTCTCCTTTTTATTGAGGATTCCTAACTGCGATCCTTCAGTAAGTTCAACTAGTGTTTTTTGTAGTCAGAAGTGGGGTTTTTTGGTAGGGGTGCATACGTTTCTACATCGCTCAGGATTTGGACAACTCTAGGTGGTAGTCACTCTTATCAAGAATGACAATACCACCTCCCTTGTCGAGGCACAGAACCAAACGTGGCTCCAGAGGGGAGCGGTGTGTCGGGAAAAAGAAAGCGAGTGTAAAAGACAACGGCATTTTCAATTTAGGTCAGGCCATATTCACAGATGCTGAACAATTGATTTTAGACAAGGGACTTATGTTTGCTCCCCCCAAAAAATTTAATTTGCCACCTTTATTGATGTGCAGAAATATGTACGGAAATGAAATATCCAAAGATACTTTATTACTAACCCTATGAGACCATCCCTTCCTGATGTTAGGGCAAACACAGTCCATTCAGGCATCGCTAACCCATCCCTTTTCAATCCCCCATGTCCAACTGCACCCTCCATCCGGGTTTTTGGCTATTTAGTACTTAAGGATTTAGACCAGCTACCTAAAAAGAAAATATATAGTGATCCCAATATCAAACTGGGCCTCAAACAACTTCGCGAACGCAAAGATCTTACCATTCACCCGGCAGACAAGGGAGGTGGTATTGTCATTCCTGATAAGAGTGACTACCACCTAGAGATGTCCAGAACCCTGAGCGATGCATTAAGGTGAAAAAACACCTGGCAGTCACCGGCTCCCCAGCCCCCCTGTTTTACTTACCTGAGCTCATCTCTTTGGCGGGGACGCGCTGTCCCTCTCTCCACGGGGTCCCAGCTCTTGATTGGATTGATTGATAGCAGCGTAGCCATTGGCTTCCGTTGCTTTCAATCAAATTAAATGAAGCGGGCGCCAGGGGGCGGGGTTGAGTCCGGCATTCATGTCTGTGGATGCAAATGCTGGACTTGGGAGCATGCCCACAAGGTTACCCCCTCAGGAGAGCGCATCTCCTAGGGGGTTATCCAATGTGGGGGGGAGCAGCGAGAGCTGCCGGGGGACCCCAGAGGAGGATGTTCGGGGCCACTCTGTGCAAAACGAGCTGCACCAAACCCACAACAGTAAGATCAGTCTGTATATGCAGTTATATATATAGGAATAAATTACTGCACCACCTAAAAGGAATAAGCTGCCAACACAACAATAAGACTAATTGTAACGGTGTATGAGGATAAATGTGTAGCACTAAAAATAGTTATCGTGACAACCTGGAGAAGATACCAGGCAGGTAATTATACAATCTAAGGCCATAAGTGAATGTACAGAAATGCAGATCTGTGTATAAATGGAAAATAGGCAATCTAGAAAACAAAGTGACGTGTGACTAATGCCAAGTACATGTAAATATGTGCAAAAAAAACGTAAAACATATAAGATCTGTGTATAAATGAAAAGCAGACAATCTCAATAACACAATATTGTTTACCTAGTGCCAAATACGTACACAAAAGCATATAAATATTACAAACACCCACAAAGAAAAAATATTACATTTGTGGCACAGGAAAATATTACACAGAGCAATATTTTGTAGCCCACACAGAAATGTCACTATTATGTGCAGAAACATGGAACATAAAAATGCTGTTTCTCAATAAAAGCAGAAATGTTTTTGTGATACAGTGTGAAAAGTGATACAGTGTGAAAAGAGAGATAAGTCCACAGGATGGAAATGCACCAAATGAAAGCAAGGAAATGATAAGTCCATGTAACTGAGGCACCAAGGTAGAACCTCAATGCAATCTCAAACAGGATGGCAATGCTTCATTCAGATATATGGCAATCAGAACATTCCAGCAATTAAACAACACCAGAGATTGTCTCTCCACCGTCTGGGGATAGGGGGATTCTGTACTCTTATCCTGAGTGGTGGATCCACATGCCATCGGCGGTGAATCATACAAGCGTGGATGCAAATACGGATTTCAGGGGTCAGACTCCAGTGGGGAATCACTCCAGCTCCTTGTCTGATGACCATTAGATGTAAAAATCAGGAATGCAAGCAGTCACCAGCCACACTTCTCCAGGCAATAATGCGAACGGAGGTTTTTTGGCATGAAAAAAGAGAGAAAAAGCCTCCACATGGCAAAGATCAAAAATTATGAGATTTTTTTGAATAAAATGTACAGCATTGGGACAGATGGGTGCTATAAAAAGGTGATCACATGAACAGATAAAAAATGCGCAGTAGGTAGAGCTTAAACACGCGTGGTAAACCTACGCGTTTCATCTGCACGGACTTCAACTGGGGCATACGGTTGTTTGCTACCACTGCGCTATATATAGTAAAACTATAATTAATTAGATAGACTGTTATCAGGTTAGGTCAGTGTGGCATCCACATCCGGGATCGGTGGCGTGAGTCCTATAACTCGTGGGCGTCAGCCAATCGAAGGGTGAATGCATGTGGAATACACAAGCATGAGAGGACAGTAAGCGCTCCAAGCCTCATTCTCGATGGCCAATCTTAGACAAGCATGCTCAACACGTAACCAAGATGTCATGTACAAGTCACGCCGTGCGTACTAGCCGAAGGGACCGGCAGCTTGTGTTCCATGTCTCGCTGTGGATAGCCAATCACAGGGGTGGAACCTGGACAGTGTATCGTACAAGGGACCTGCTGCATAGCCGGTCCATCAGCTAATACAAAGTACACAAATGAGGCTCCAATCATCAGTCTAGTGAACGTCAGGTGACCTGTGGCTGACCTGATGGGGAGTGTGACGAACGCTTTCATCGCAATGTGAATCGATTCCACTTATTATGGGGCGTCCGAGTGGATGTTTAGCATCTTTATGAACCTTTGGCAGGTAGCAAATTATAGGAATACGTGGAGCCAGAAGTACAAGGTAACTTCTCTCCTTTTTATTGAGGATTCCTAACTGCGATCCTTCAGTAAGTTCAACTAGTGTTTTTTGTAGTCAGAAGTGGGGTTTTTTGGTAGGGGTGCATACGTTTCTACATCGCTCAGGATTCTGGACAACTCTAGGTGGTAGTCACTCTTATCAAGAATGACAATACCACCTCCCTTGTCGAGGCACAGAACCAAACGTGGCTCCAGAGGGGAGCGGTGTGTCGGGAAAAAGAAAGCGAGCGTAAAAGACAATGGCATTTTCAATTTAGGTCAGGCCATATTCACAGATGCTGAACAATTGATTTTAGACAAGGGACTTATGTTTGTTCCCCCCAAAAAATTAAATTTGCCACCTTTATTGATGTGCAGAAATATGTACGGAAATGAAATATCCAAAGATACTTTATTACTAACCCTATGAGACCATCCCTTCCTGATGTTAGGGCAAACACAGTCCATTCAGGCATCGCTAACCCGTCTCTTTTCAATCCAGCATGTCCAACTGCACCCTCCATCCGGGTTTTTGGCTATTTGGTACTTAAGGAATTAGACCAGCTACCTAAAAAGAAAATATATAGTGATCCCAATATCAAACCGGGCCTCAAACAACTTTGCGAACGCAAAGATCTTACCATTCACCCGGCAGACAAGGGAGGTGGTATTGTCATTCCTGATAAGAGTGACTACCACCTAGAGATGTCCAGAACCCTGAGCGATGCATTAAGGTGAAAAAACACCTGGCAGTCACCGGCTCCCCAGCCCCCCTGTTTTACTTACCTGAGCCCCTTCATCTCTTTGGCGGGGACGCGCTGACCCTCTCTCCACGGGGTCCCAGCTCTTGATTGGATAGATTGATAGCAGCGTAGCCATTGGCTTCCGTTGCTTTCAATCAAATCAAATGAAGCGGGCGCCAGGGGGCGGGGTTGAGTCCGGCATTCATGTCTGTGGATGCAAATGCTGGACTTGGGAGCATGCCCACAAGGTTACCCCCTCAGGAGAGCGCATCTCCTAGGGGGTTATCCAATGTGGGGGGGAGCAGCGAGAGCTGCCGGGGGACCCCAGAGGAGGATGTTCGGGGCCACTCTGTGCAAAACGAGCTGCACAGTGGAGGTAAGTGTGATATGTTTGTTATTTTAAAAAAAACAAAAAAAAAAAACGATCCTTTACAATCACTTTAACTTGCGAAAATTCTTGTAAGACAGAAAAAAAATTCAGAAGAGATGTCGTGTGTTGTAGTGTATTTGTATTGTATTTTTGGACCACGACTGTACTGACTAAACGAAAATTGTACGATCTGGTATCGTACGAAAAACTTTTTCATGATGGTCCGATCGGATAATATCAGATCGTCGTGATCGGCTCTCGAAAGCTCTGTACTAACGATCCAATTATCGCACAATTGCTTTGAAAATGCAGTATTGTTCATACGATTTTCGGATGCTGCTTACGGGCCATTAGTTTCACACTGGATTACTGCACAGATCTGGGAAAAGTACACAATGCACACCAGGATTCAAATAATAATAAACATGATGAATGTATTCAGACTGTATTTGCTTATTAGCCTTATACCACAATGCTTTAGAAAATATGAAGAAGTGGTCATATTGTTGATCATCAATTATTCCTCATCTGCTCCATAAATTTCAGAAAATTAGGAATATAAAAAAACCCAGCAGGTGACGGGTACATGTTAAAGCTCTATATATCAGATCTAGTAGGTATTTATTTTCCTTTTTTTTTTTCTCACTTGTAATCAGTCTTTTCACTTGCAGACACCTGCTGCCACTCTTCATAGACATACAAGCATCAAAGCATCATGTTAAGCTTCTAATAAATGCATCATACTTGGGAAAAAAATCAATGATTAAGTCTGACTCGCGGTAAAAGAGGCGCTGAATGTCAGATTGAAGATGTTCAGAGATTTCAGAGTCAATTTGCTTGATAGAATTCCCTCTGCACCTGAAATATAACACTCGATTTGTGGTATGAGGGGAAAAGAAGGTTTGATTTGGTCAGAGACAGGTCCCCGATGCAATGAAAGTCTGAATCTCCATGAAATAAATACATTTTCAGGGCACAATTTTCATCTCAGGCAATAGAATTCCTTCAAACAGTAGAACACAAAATGATTTCTTCAATACCAAGTGGCAAACTAGCGCAGCGATCTTGCAATTTATATCATCTCTTTTTTAAAATGTATTTTGCTTATTTATTTTGCTTGTTTCTTCTAAAATTATTATTAGAGATAACGCCGTTCAATCACCAATCACCCCACTGTCCATGGCTGTATATTTTTTTTTTTTTTTTGTAATGGTAAGTTCACACTGGTGATTTTTTCAGTAAGCTTAACCACTTAAGGACCAGAAGGATTTGCCCCCTTAATAACCAGGCCATTTTTTGCGATACGGCACTGCATCGCTTTAACTGACAATTGCGTGGTCGTGCAACGTTGTACCCAAACAAAATTGATGTCCTTTTTTCCCCACAAATAGAGCTTTCTGTTGGTGGTATTTGATTACCTCTGTGGTTTTTATTTTTTGTGCTATAAACAAAAAATCCGACAATTTTGAAAAAAAACAACATTTTTTACTTTTTGCTATAATGAATATCCCCCATAAAAGATAAAAAAAACTAAATTCTTCCTCAATAAAAGAGGATAGGGAAATGGGGTAATGACTCGGTGGATTTGTTTACCTCCATCCCTGTTATATATTGTGAAAAAAAAGGGGGGATTTGTTGGGACTTTGTGTGAAGCACACAACTGGATGAAAAAACCAATAAGTAGAAAAAAAATTTCTTCCTCAGTTTAGGCCAATATGTATTCTTTTACATATTTTTGGTAAAAAAAATCGCAATAAGCGTATATTGATTGCTTTGCGCAAAAGTTGTAGCGTCTACAAAATAGGGAATAGATTTATGGCATTTTTATTATTATTTTTTTTTAACTAGTAATGAAGGTTATCTGCAATTTTTAGCGGGACTGGGACATTGCGGCGGACAGACCGGACACCTAACTGACATTTTTTACACTATTTTTGGGAACCACTGACATTATTACAGTGATCGGTGCTAAAAATATGCACTTTTATTGTACTAATGACACTGATGATGCCCGAGTCTGGACGGACTCTGTGATGTCAGCAGAGAGCAGACTTCAGCCCGCTCTGCTGAAAATGGGTCACAGGAGTGCAAAACGAACTGCACTCCTGTGATCTCCACAGAAGAACAGCCAAATCTTCTAGATTGTAAGCTCTAATGAGCAGGGCCCTCTGATCCCTCCTGTATTGATTTGTATTGTAAGTGTACTGTCTGCCCTAATGTTGTAAAGCGCTGAGCAAACTGTTGGCGCTATATAAATCCTGTATAATAATAATAATAATAGCTTTTTTCCCATTGGTTTTAGTAATTTTTCCCTAAGACCCAAAAATTATTTTAGAGGTTCCTCTGGAGTTAAAGGGTAGATAAAGTCTGATTTATAGTATAGGGAGAGCACAAAAGGATCTCCATAGAGAGATTTCCTGGCACCAACATGGCAGCATACATATGGTAGTATGCTGCCATGGATTGGGCCAGTAAAGGAAAATTTGTACTTGATATTTCCAGCTTTCCTGGAGCCAATCCATGGCAGCAAACATGTGGTAGTATGCTGCCATGGATTAGCAGCAGAAAAGGAAAATTGATACAATTTTCTGTTTTCAGCTTAAAGTGAATGTAAACCCGAAATTTTTTTTTTTTTTTAATTTTTTTATGTCACAATGTAGAGTATAACATTTCCTATCATTTGAGCCTAGTCTTGCCACAAAGAGTTAATCCAGCTCTGAGCAATCCTCTTCAGTGAGATAAATCTTGACAAATAGAGAAAAACTTTGTCAAATCCTCCCCCTTGCTGTGAGTGACAGGTGATTTACATATCTCGTGCACTAGCCTAAGACATGCATTGTTTTTTAATTCCCACCCCCACTCCTTTCTTCAGCAGCTCTGCAAGGATTGGCTGATGATTTGACATGCTGAAGTCATGTGGTTACTTTCCTGTCTTTTCACTAGATATTAGAGATCATAGCAGAAGTTCAGTGTAAGAAATACACAGGAGAAAATGCATATTGACAAGGGGAGTGTAGAGGTGGGCGGGGAGTCTACTGACATCACGACTCCACCCACCGAGCTCCAGACAACAGACCCGCCCACAGAATCTGCAGTTTTCGGGTCTAATAACAGACAGAGGGGAGACATTTGACAGGTAAAGATACATGCAGGAGACATGTATATCCTTATAGATAACCCCTATGGCAGTAGTTTAGAAAGGATGACATTGGGTTTACATCCACTTTAAGTAACCATGTTCTCTTTGGACTGGATCCCAAGATGTCTTTATCCAGTTCCATTGTCATTAGTGTGGTTTTAAATCAAAATTTGGGCAACATTTTTATTATTTGGAGATTCTGAGGTATCCAAATCTCCTAATCACAATAGTAACTAGGAATGGGGAGACAAATGGCAAATGAGGTTTAATGTGGAGAAATGTAAAGTAATACACTTGGGGTCAAAAAACATTAATGTAGAATATTCACTAGGTGGAGAACAGCTGGGTGAGTCAAGGATGGAGAAGGATCTGGGGGTGCTAATAGATAGACAACTTAAACAACAGCATGCAGTGCCAAGCTGCAGCTGCCAAAGCCAGCAGAATATTAGCATGCATAAAAAAAAAGGAGATAAACTCCAGGCACAAAACCATAATTCTGCCACTTTATAAAAGTCTGGTTAGGCCTCATCTGGAGTTTTCAGTCCAGTTCTGGTCGCCATTCCTCCAAAGGGATGTGCTGGAGCTGGAGAGAGTCCAAAGAAGGGCAACAAAACTAATAAGGGGACTGGAGGACCTCAATTACGAGGAATGGCTGCAAACACTAAATTTATTCTCGCTGGAGAAAAGACACTTGAGAGGAGATATGATAGCGATTTACAACTATCTCAATGTGGATCCCAGCGTAGGAAATAAACTATTCAGTCATAGGGAGTGTAAAAGGACACGGGCCACACAATGAGACTGGAGAAGAAGCAGTTTAACCTTAAACTGCATAGGGGGTTCTTCACTGTTAGGGCAATAAGGATAAGGAACTCTCTCCCAATTGGTGGTGGCTGTGTTAAGTATGGATATCTTTAAAAGACTTTTAGATGTACATCTCAAAGAACACAACATACAGGGATAAGGAAAAGCATTATAGACACTGATACACATGCACCCACACAGGTGAACTGGGTGGACTATTTTTCAGCCTTACCTACTATGTAACTATGTGACTAATTTCAATGATTCCAAAATACAGTGCCTTGAAAAAGTATTCATACCCCTTGAAATTTTCCACATTTTGGGATGTTACAACCAAATACGTAAATGTAACAAAAAAAGAAAGTAGCCCATGGGACTTTGAATGAGGCCAGCACGGGGGCCCACAAAGTGGAGTAAACATAGTAACATGGTTTATTTTGAAACCTGAGTAAGTACATAAACATGAAAGCCAAGCTAATGAGGTAGCATGGTGATAAATTGCTTACAAACATTCACATATGTTGTTTAAAATATGTAGAATTATACAAGCATCTAAAAAGCGACATGTTTCGCGAGCCAATGCTTGCCTCTTCAGAAGTAGGTCTTTGTATGCAGTATAGCTTAAAAAATAAATATCAAATAAAAATATATGTTACAAAAAATATCTTTTGCAAATAGAGGCCCAATTAGAGCCCCATACTTACAAATCGGCGTAGCCGAGGTTCCAAAAAGTGATCTCCAAGGAGACGGCCACGGAGTGTATCTGGCTCGGGAGCTGAAATGTAAATGTATTTTATTGGGATTTCATGTGATAGATCAACACAAAGTGGCATAATTTAGAACATAGAACATAATTTAGAAGTGGAAGGAAAATGATAAATGGTTTTCATACATTTTTACAAATAAATATCTGAAAAGTGTGGTGTGCATTTCTATTCAGCCCCCTTTACTCTGATACCCCTAACTAAAATCTAGTGGAACCAATTGGCTTCAAAAGTCACCTGTATAGTAAATAGGGTCCACCTGTGTGTAATTTAATCTCAGTATAAATACAGCTGTTCTGTGAAGCCCTCAGAGGTTTGTTAGAGAGCCTTAGTGAACAAACAGCATCATGAAGGCCAAGGAACACACCAGACAGGTCAGGGATAAAGTTGTGGAGATGTTTAAAGCAGGGTTAGGTTATACAAAAATATCCCAAGCTTTGAACATCTCACAGAGCTCTGTTCAATCCATCATCCAAAAATGGAAAGAGTATGGCATAACTGCAAACCTACCAAGACATGGCCGTCCACCTAAACTGACAGGCCGGGCAAGGAGAGCATTAATCAGGGAAGCAGCCAAGAGGCCCATGGTAACTCTGGAGGAGCTGCAGAGATCCACAGCTCAGGTGGGAGAATCTGTCCACAAGACAACTATTAGTCTACACTCCACAAATCTGGCCTTTATGGAAGAGTGGCAAGAAGAAAGCCATTGTTGAAAGAAAACCATAAAAAGGCACGAGCACAGTTTGTGAGAAGCCATGTGGGGAACACAGCAAACATGTAGAAGAAGGCGCTCTGGTCAGATGAGACCAAAATTGAACTATTTGGCCTAAAAGCAAACGATATGTGTGGCTGAAAACTAACACTACACATCATCCTGAGCTATGAGTAAGCACTTGGATAAGTGCGAAACGCGTTAGCCTATGATCTGTACATTTTGTCCATGATGTCCTGTATCTGATGTGTTCCTGATTTTATAATAAAGAAATTTGGATTATTATTTCCTGGAGTGCGGCTGTCCGGATTTTCTCGTTTGCATATAACCTCTACCAGCACTAGCCAGCTTGGAACCACCTGGAACCTCTCATCTCTGGAGAGTAAGTTCAGCTCTACACCTGGTGAGATCCAAACTAGTGCGGGGATAACCTTTATCCTGAACACCCCATCCCCACCATGAAACATGGCGGTGGGAGCATCATGTTGTGGGGATGCTTGTTGTTGGAAAGTCCGACTGTGTGTATGCTCCATCGAACATTTGCTGTTGGAATTTCCGGCCACAAATGTTTGAGAGCAGGTTCTCAAATTTTTCACCAACTTTACTTTGTTGTCGGAAAGTCCGATCGTGTGTACACAAGTCAGTCGCACAAAAGCTCACGCATGCTCAGAATCAAGCAGAAGGAGCCACACTGGCTATTGAACTTCCTTTTTCTCGGCTCGTCGTATGTCTTGTAGGTCACCGCGTTCATCGCGTTTGGAATTTAGTTTTACACTGTCCCTTTAAAAAAAAATGGATCACTTTTTTTTTCCTATTACAAGGAATGTAAACATCCCTTTTAATAGAAAAAAAAGCATGACAGGACCTCTTTAATGTGAGATCTGGGGTCAAAAAGACATCAGATCTCACATATACACTTAAATGCAATGAAAAAAAAAAAATAAAACATTTTTTTTCAATAAAAAAAAAAATGTCCCCTTGGGCGGAAGTGATGGAGTTGAGTGGGGGGCCATATTTCCCTCACTCGGCTTCCAGCCTCTGAGGGGATAGGATTGTCTCCGCTGCTACCAGTGGCTTCTGGTAAGCAGGGGAGATGACGAGATGTGGCAGGAGGGGGGGTGGCACCTCTCCCGCCGATGAGAGTGATCTCCTGGTGAATTCACCACAGAGACCACTTTTACCTGAAAGAGGACCGCCCGCCATTTTTAAAAATACCAGGGTTATGGCAGCTATCTGCTGCCATAACAATGGTATTCAACGTCAAAGTACCAACGTATAACGACGGCGGGCGGTCTGGAAGTGGATAACAAATGAATTCGAAATTAATTTTGTTCAGTTCCTTGTGTTATGATTTGTAGATTCTGATGAATTCAACTCCATCAACCCAAACAGAGTGCAAAAGTAATCTTCTGAAATAACGAATTAACATGTTAAGACAAATATAGCCAATCTTCCGAAATATGATTTGGAGCAAAGAAATGCACAAAACGAATCAGGATACAGTAAAACCTTGGTTTGAGAGCGTTTTGCAAGACAGGCACATTTTTAAAATAAATTTTGACTTTACTTTGACTGATTATACAAGTAGTGTCATGTCACAACTTAGTATAAAAGAGAAGAGAGGTACCTCTAAGTGTAGCAATATGGTTACATTTAATGAAGGTACAACATTTAGCAACATATTGCTACACTTAGAGGCGCCTCTCTTCTCTTTTTATACTCTGTAGCTCCTGCTGGATTTTGCTTCTAATCCCCTTGTGGAGGCTTCCATTTGTGGATGGACATTTTATGGTTACACAACCAATCACATTGCTATAATCTTTTTATATGGATTATAAACTGAAGGCTTTATGAATAAATGGTTGTGAAACGAATCATTTGAGTTTCCATTATTTCTTATGGGGAGATTCGCTTTGATATACAAGTGCTTTATTATTATGCTCATAATCCAAGGTTTTACAGTATATGAAACAAATTCTGAAAACAAATCATTTTAACATAATGAATATGAGGAGGCAAAATGGTTCACCTAACGAATGAACCCGAAACCAAACAAATTTTTTGCACATCTCTAGTGTAGACAATTGCGATGGTTTAGAATTGCAAATGCGCATAACATGGACATAAATTGCAAAACTAGTTTATTTGCACGCTCATATTCAAGAGGGAGCTCCAGTCTGTGCGGAGAACATTTTGCAAGGTAAATATTTGTGTTGCGTTTGTTAAAATATGATTTTTTAACTTAATCAGACATAACATTACATGGGATAATAGTGGTTGCTCATAGATTTTTTTTTGGTCAGGTTTTGGCTTGAGTAGATTTCTCAAACAAATGCTGCTGCATACAATGGGTACGTAGATGCCATTGTTGTATTCAGTTGACAGTTTCAACAGACCGGTGTTTACACAGCTACAGTAAACAGGTATGTTTTCTGCTGTTTGGTAACTATAGTAAACAGCTTGACACATAAAAAAAGGGGGATTCGGGGACACACACATCATCATGCTTTAAGATCAGAAGCCACTCATGATACAAGAACGGTGCCTGGTCTCCAGAAGAATCGTTGCCAATGGAGATCACGAACAGTAACAGAAGATACAGTGGGGGCAGAAAGTATTCAGACCCCCTTTAATTTTTCACTCTTTGTTATATTGCAGCCATTTGCTAAAATCATTTAAGTTCATTTTTTAATGAACACACATGTACACACAGCACCCCATATTGACAGAAAAAAACCACAGAATTGTTGAAATTTTTGCAGATTTATTAAAAAAGAAAAACTGAAATATCACATGGTCCTAAGTATTCAGACCCTTTGCTGTGACACTCATATATTTAACTCAGGTGCTGTCCATTTCTTCTGATCATCCTTGAGATGGTTCTACACCTCCATTTGAGTCCAGATATGTTTGATTATACTGATTGGACTTGATTAGGAAAGCCACACACCTGTCTATATAAGACCTTACGGCTCAGAGTGCATGTCAGAGCAAATGAGAATCATGAGGTCAAACGAACTGCCTGAAGAGCTCAGAGACAGAATTGTGGAAAGGCACAGACCTGGCCAAGGTTACAATAAAAAAAATTTCTGCTGCACTTAAGGTTCCTAAGAGCACAGTGGTCTCCATAATCCTTAAATGAAAGAATGTTTGGGACGACCAGAACCCTTCCTAGAGCTGGCCGTCCGGCCAAACTGAGCTATCGGGGGAGAAGAGCCTTGGTGAGAGAGGTAAAGAAGAACCCAAAGATCACTGTGGCTGAGCTCCAGAGATGCAGTCGGGAGATGGGAGAAAGTTGTAGAAAGTCAACCATCACTGCAGCCCTCCACCAATCGGGGGTTTATGGCAGAGTGGCCCGACGGAAGCCTCTCTTTAAGGGGGTCTGAATACTTTCCGTCCCCACTGTAAGTAACTTTTAAGTGTATTTGTAATGTTATAGACCATAGGCTGTTCATTTGCTAGGCATTTTGCTTGTTATTGTTATAGATATCTGTCAGTCTTGTATTGTATTCCTATGATTGTAATAGTTTTGTATGTAAAGCATCTTTGTATAGTAAAAGCACATTTACACACTGCAAAAGTCTCAGCTTCCTTGCTTATACCACAAAGTAACCTTGCTAGATAGACACAAGCAAAACAATATTTCATAAACCCAAGTCGTGTATGTTTGATGGTCTGTGTTGTATGTGTACTGCAGAACAAAGAGAAATTTCCAATTAGTGTATAGGTGAACTTGTATCTATGAAAAGGTTATATGCACGCTTATCACCCTTTAGCCAAGCTCAGGCAGACAGATCTATATATTCATAAATATATCATATTTGTTATCAGGCATCCATCTCAATGGACTTCAGAAGTAGAAAACACATTACTATGCAAAATAGCTCCTCATGACTAGATTGCTTAAAAGAAGTTTATGGGAAAAAAAAAAGTTCTAAGAAGCAAATTCGGCATTTGAAATTGAAGCACAGGAAAAGATTAAGAGCTTCCTACATGACTGTGTGTAATGCAAAGCGTTTAATACTCTTATTTTGAAATATTATAGGATATACGTGGTTAACTCTACTGAGTCCAGGAGAAAGTACATTTTATAATGGATTTTCTTTAGAAACAAGACATTTGAGAGTCGTTCCCCTTAATAGTAAATTACAATTTCTACTTTCATGCTGGAACTGTTAAGATCATCCACTACTACGCTTATGCCTTTTGCTCTCAATGAACATCAGGACCAAGACTACATTCAGCTAAATCCAGGTAATCAGCTATAAGTGATGCAATGTTCCTGTCACATCCCTGGTTGACAAGAGGGCTAAAGTCTTGTACACACGATCAGATTTTCAGAAGGGAATTGTGTAATGACAGGCTGTTGGCGAAAAATCTGACCGTTTGTACGCTCCATCGGACAATTGTTGTAGGATTTTCTGCGGACAAATGTTGGATGGCAGGTTTAAAAATTTTCCAAGGACAAATGTCTGTTGTCCGATTTTCCGCGCGTGTGTACACAAGTCTGTCGGACAAAAGCCCAAAGTACAAACACGCACGCTCGGAAGCAAGGACGAGCCAGAAGCGGTCGGTCTTGTAAACTAGCACTCGTAATGGAGAATTAACATTCGTGACGTGGCAAATTATGAAATCTCGAAATGCAGCGCACAATTCTCTTCTTCTTTAATGGGATAATAATGAAGCTGCTTTGCTGGTTATACTGATGGAATTATTGCAAATGAATTTTCAAAGACTTTTTTTTTTTCTAGTGATATCAAGAATAATATTATTATGCTTTTTTTTTTTTTTTTTGGGGGGGGGGGGCAAGTTACCACAACACCATTATCCCGTAATTTTTAAGATCAAAGATACAACTATGTTGGTGTCCCTTGTCAATTATACATTGTAATTTTTTTAATGTAACTGCCTACTCCCAAACTGTCATGTGAAGTAAAACACAAGTATTATTCTCCTCAATTTTTTTATTGTGCGTTAAAAAAAGAAAACAAATAAAATTAGACATGCTATCTGCCAATAGAACTTAACAAAAAGTGCATTCTGTGCATCTAAAAATATAGAAAATAAAACAAATCAAATCTTTATTATTAAACCAAAAAATAAAATAAAATCCTCATGCATGTGTCCTGCTTCTTAATATAGGGGGTCAGTAATGGCAAGGGTTGGTGAAAGCAGGGGTCCGTCATCCAGAGATAATTCCAAAAATCATCTGGATTATTTTCCTGGAGCTCCCGCAGCAAAGGCATATGACATAATTGGTCACGATTAATAAAGCAACCAATTTTTGGTCCAAGAAATCCTCCTCCTCCTGTTCCTGGACTGGACTTGGGTCAAAGCAATAACTCCAAGGCCAATAATAAATAACACGTTATCTCCTGGTTAGTATCCTATATGTTAGTAATGGTAACTCTCTACCACAAATTGATGCACTTTTCCATGTAGCCTGCACTGCCACTATAAATATAAAAATATATAAAATTTCTGTTTGCGTCTGTGGCAGATGCAGCATCTCAGATGCTTGGTCAGGCGGGCAGCAGTTGCCAACAACTGGGCGACAGAGGTACAGAATCAGGAAGCAGGAGAGGAGCCAGAACCAGGCCAAGGTCAGTATTGGGTGAGCAGAGAAGGTACCAGAACAGCAGGCAGAAGGCAAGGTTGGGTCACAAGCCAGAGTCAGTAATAGAGTTTCAGGAGAAAAAATGTTTAGTAGAGATCCTAAGGTCTATATATCCACATCCTATAGTTTACATACATGACATCGATAAAGTTGTAGACATGGACTTTTTTAGGGCATATAGAAGATGACACCAAATCATTAGTTATATAAAAACATAAAATGTATTGTACATAAAGTTTAAAATCACAGCACCATGTCCATTGTAAGATTCACACATTATTTCATCTAATAATCCACATGTGAACTCAACACGTTTTGAATGATCTTCCCCAGGAGCACATGTTAATGAATATCAATATCGTGGAACTTAATCTCTTTAATATCAAGCATATGTAAAGTTTGCTGGACCGAATAAGTGTGAGACATCATGATTTGCTGTACATCATGATTGATTGCCCGGACTGCTGTTGTGGTTTTTCAAGGGCAACCTTATATCTTTACCTGATTGACTAGGACTAGGACTAGAAAGCTGACCTTTTCTTTTTGGGAATGTGGAATAACATGGGTCCATGTGGTTGGTGACCCCCAGACAGGGAGTTGATGTTTTCAGCCCATTGTCACTCCTTGGTGGCCCCCTTTTGGAAAAGATATCTCACACTTATTCGGTTCCAGCAAACTTTGCACATTCTTGATTTTAAAGAGATTGGGTTCCACAATAGTGATATTTATTCACATGTGCTTCCGAGGAAGATCATTTGAGTCTACAAGTAGATTATTGGATAAAATAATGTGTGAACCTTACAATGGACATGGTGTGTAGTTGGGTGGAGATTCAGGAGCAAACCGAGTCAAACTAGCCAGGTCATAACACAGATATAAACCCTGGATCACAGGCAGAAGGAGCTTATGACCACTCAACAATGACCCTAAATCTTGCAGTGCCTTAAATAGGCCACGGGCAACAAAGTCCCTTCAAGGCCCTGATTCCATGCATGGTTCTGTGGACCGTTCTGCGAGCATGCACATTTCTTTGCCCACAGACATGAGTTCCATCTTTCTGGCAACTCCTATTACATTGCCCCAGATAACAGATTTGTGGGAGGTTCTAGCAACATAACCTTTCCAATACAGAAATTAAACACCTTGTCTAATGGGAATGTCATATGGCATTTATATTTGGGAGCTCCACCTCTTCCACCCTTGTATGTGCGAAAAAGTTCTGCAGAACCATGATCTTCAGTGGAATGAATGTCAGGAGTGCACAACCACTTTAGGAACATCTGGAATGAAATCTGAAGCAGTGTGTTACACCCAAAAAACTTGCCATTTAAGGTCTTGTTGTGGGATTTTTCATCTATAATACCTGACCACAGTTAGTCAGTGATACCCAATTTAACCGCTTCCGGACTGCCCCATGTATATATACTGTTTCAGGGCGGCCCTTTGGTGCAAAATCACGTACCTGTATGTGATTTTCATCATGGGGTCAGTGGCACGCATTCGCGCCACCGGCGACCCGCTCCTGCCGTGATTGGACACAGTGGGAGCCAACCAGTGGGTATGGCAGACCCGATGTCCACCGGGATCCGCCGATCATTCCAGAGGCAGACAGATTGGCGGTCTGCGTATGTAAACATGGTAGATCGCCATTCTGCCAGAGGGGAAGATCTTGTGTTTCTGCTAAACAGGAACAAGTATCTCTGTCTTCCCCCACTCAAAGCAACCCCACACAGTTAGCAAGCACTCCTTAGAAGCACATTTAACACTTTGATCACCCCCGATGTTAACCCCTTCCCTGCCAGTGTCATTAGTACAGTGACAGTGCATTTTTTTGCAATGATCACTATATTGTCACTGGTCCCCCAAAAAATGTCACTTAGTGTCAGATTTGTCTGCTGCAATGTCGCAGCCTCGCTAAAAATCGCTGATCACGGCCATTACTAGTAAAAAAAATTAAAAAATTATAATTCCATAAATCTATACCATAGTTTGTAGACTCTATAACTTTTGCGCAAACCAATCAATATACACTGATTGGGATTTGTTTTTTAAACAAAAATTTGTAGCAGAATACATATTGGCCTAAATTGATGAACTGTATAGAGACCAGTCAGACTCCAGAATTATGAGCAAGCTGTTCTGTTTATTTTGGTGCTTTTCAGGTTAAATATACAGGTTATCGTCATGTCATGTAGGTTGTATTATGCCGCGTACACACGGTCGGACTTTTCAGCTACAAAAGTCCGACAGCCTGTCCGACAGACTTCCGGCGGACTTTCGGCGGACTTGCGGCAGACTTTCTAACGAACGGACTTGCCTACACACGACCACACAAAAGTCCGACGGATTCGTACGTGATGACGTACAACGGACTAAAATAAGGAAGTTCATAGCCAGTAGCCAATAGCTGCCCTAGCGTGGGTTTTTGTCCGTCGGACTAGCACACAGACGAGCGGATTTCGGGGTCCGTCGTAGTTACGACGTAAAGATTTGAAGCATGTTTCAAATCTAAAGTCCGTCGGATTTGAGGCTAAAAAAGTCCGTTGAAAGTCCGGAGAAGCCCACACACGATCGGATTACCAGCCAGCTTTAGTCCGTCAGCGTCCGTTGGACTTTTGTAGACGAAAAGTCCGACCGTGTGTACGCGGCATTAGGGTAAAAAAATTGACCAAAGAACAGTGGCGAAATTGTGGAGAAAGCATAGAGTTAATCGTCCTATAATCATAGGTTTATCAAAAAGTATCATAAGAGGATGTTTATTTTTTCATCCAAAACATTTTTATTGAAAAAGAAAGAAATGGGTTACAGTAGTTGGGCGAAAACAAGGAGTTACAATATCTAAAAGAAACAAGATCAGGATGTTTGAATATATGGAGTATTTTAGCAGTAATGCAAATGTATATAAGTAAATACAATTGAAGCATAAATGTATAGCGATGCAGTATAAACAATGTGCTTCTTTTGTCAACACATAATTGCCTTATGTCGCATACACACAAGCGGACTTTTCGACCGGACTGGTCCGACGGACCGAATCCAGCAGACAATCCAACCGTGTGTGGGCTCCATCGGACCTGCAGCGGACTTTTTCATGTGCAAATCTGACTTTAGATTTGGAACATGTTTCAAATTTGTCAGACGGACTCGAGTCCGGTCGAAAAATCTGGTCGTCTGTATGCTAGTCCAACGGACCAAAACCGACGTTAGGGCAGCTATTGGCTACTGGCTATCAACTTCCTTATTTTAGTCCGGTCGTATGTCATCACGGACGAATCTGTCTGACTTTGATGTGATCGTGTGTAGGCAAGTCCGTTCGTTCAAAAGTCCGTCGGAAGTCCGTCAAAAGTCAGTTGAAAGTCCGTCGGAAAGACTGTTGGACCTTTGTTGCCGAAAAGTCCACCTGTGTGTACAGGGCATTAGAGTAGCTTGCACCAGACTAGTAAGCGGAAATGCGTCAATTTACTGTGCATAGAATATGTTTAGAGGAGGATGCTTATTCTTGTAGCTTTATGTTGCTCAAAATAATGACCAAAGACCAAGACAAATTTTCAGGAACGTCTTGGCACAGGTTCTACAAACATAAATTGTGAGTTTTGATAAATCATCTAATTCCAAGATGCCCAGTGTACATGCAAGTTAAAATACGCATTGTATATCCAGGTGCAGCCATTGGGACCAGATTAGTCGCCTGCCAGGAAGTAGTGAGTGGAACTATACATTCTAAATGCTCACAAGACACCATTAGTCCAAATAGGCAGTCTCTATCTCCTATCATCCAACCACACTTGTTAAAGGAACAGTACACCCCCTAAAAAGGGCCCCACCGGAAGCTGGCTAACGTTAACAGAAGGTACTTTCTATCATCTCCAGGAGTACCCCCATACCAGAGATATGTACTCTCACTTGTCATTGGGGTTGTAAGCACACGGTGTACACCAGGACCCTTTCTCTTCCTCTGAATTGCTTGATGTCGTTTAGAGACTCTAGTTAGTCCATTGTAAATACATTTAGCCTTGCTATATTGCCTTTAAGTGCAGGCTATGGGTTTGTTGTTCATTATTCTATCATAGTACCTTTATGTCTGTGCAATTTTACTGTTTGTCGATTTATACCGTGTTGCATTAAATTGTCTTAATATATTCAATTGATTTACCACCAAGCTGTTTGTGGCCTTCTCTCTGTGCATTCTTAGAGAGTGGTAGCCCACTAGCCTTTAAGTCCACAGGTGTAAATGGCTTTAGTCTATGACCAATTGTGTTAGTGGGGACCGAGCAAGTACGGGAGTCATGGCAGGACAGATAACCCATCATCACCAGCGGCTCTTGTGGGGGTAAGCGCTGCATTAATTAAATTCTTATAATGCAGTAATTTTTTTCCACCTCAGTCAGAAGGAGAAAAAGAATTATAGTGGAAGGTTAGGCCGAGTGATTACTGTAATAGCCAGGGTACCATAGCTGTCATGTGATTGGGAGTTTGGTCACCTGGCTCCCAACTGTTTGTCCAAGACCAGGAGTGGTCAGTGACAGCTCAGTCTCCAAGCTGGGAATGCACTATGAAGCACACTTCCAGCACAAATTATACATACTGTGTATGTAGTGCTTTGAAAGAAGACCCACTTCTATGATCCCGCACACAAGACAGTTTTAGACCATTCTGCACTTCCAACCTTTTTAGTATCAGTTTGTTCCAGCATGACTGTGCTCCTTGTGTACAAAGTTAGGTCCCTGGTTTAATGAGTTTGGTTTGGAGGAACCTAAGAGGCCTGCACAGAACACTGACCTCAACCCTACTAAACACCATTGGGATGTACTGGAACATTAATGGCAAGCCAGGTCTTCCCACGTGACCTTACAATGATCTTTTGGCTGAGTGGGCAGAAGTTTCCACACATGCACTCCAAAGTTTCTTTAAAAGTTTAGAGGCTGTTATAGCTGCAAATGACAGCAGGGTACCTCTATATTATTGCCCATCGATTTGGAATGGGAATTCCAATATGCTCATATAAGTGTGATGCTCAGGCTGTAAACTGATTACCACTCTTTGTCTTATAGGAAGGGGTAGTAAATGTGCTTTGCGGTTCACATACAGTAATAAAAAAAAAAAAGGGAGACATTCTTAGCATTCTCATACTGTAAACCTTGGCTAGACCTATACAATATATACTGTATGCAAGCCATCTTCTTTCACTAAACTTCAACACACTGACAGAGGGCTGCTGGGAAAGCATCCTTTGATAGTGATTTGCCTGGAATTTGGCCAAAAACCATCGCTGTCCAAGGTCTTGCACCTGACTTTTGGTCAAGTAACATGGCCAGAGTCTATCTGCCCCATATTGGCACTATATCTACTGGAGCATTTGCAGTTTGTAGAACAGAGAAGGGACTGGCCAGAGAGGGATTACTTTGACGCAGTTTGCCAGTATAACCATTTCAGCTCCAGAAGGTGAACCCCCCGCCCCCCTTTATGACCAGGCCATTTTTTGCGATACGGCACCGCGTTACTTTGGCACCAATGACAAAGTCAGAGGCAGATGGAGTGTCCTAAAGAACGATTTTAGGGACTTGGGAGCTAAATTGAGGAAAAGGAACTCCAAGGTAGTATTCTCAGGAATACTACCGGTGCATCGAGGCACACCAGAAAGGCAGAGGGAGATTAGGGAAGTAAACATGTGGCTAAGGAGCTGGTGTAGTAGGGAGGGGTTTGGGTTCCTGGAAGACTGGGACGACTTCTCAGTCGGTCACCAGTACTATAGAAAGGATGGACTGCACCTAAAGGAGGAGGGTCCAGATCTGCTGGGAGTAAAGATGGCCAATAAAATTGATTTTTTTTTTTTAAATAAGAGACACGGGGGAGGGTCCAGAGGTAGAGATAGTTAGGGCGGAACATAGTCCAGAGGGTAGTATTGGGGACATTAGTGGTAGGTTGACTAAAGCACATAAACCCAACGTAAGTATAGTAACAAGTCCTAGTTGCAATCTCGGAACACCCAATAAGAGGATAGTATGCGACCGGTCTAAACTACGTGGCATGTTCATCAATGCCAGGAGCCTGATTGACAAGATGGGAGATGTAAAAGAGAAAGTGTAAAAATAAAAAAAAATAAAGCAAAATAAACAATAAAAAAAAAAAATTTAAACCGCCTCTGTCCCCAGTAGCTCGTGCCCAGAAGCGAACGCACACGTAAGTCCACACATGTAAACGCCGTTCAAACCACACATGTGAGGTATCGCCGTGTGCATTACAGCGCGAGCATCAATTCTAGCACTAGACCTCCTCTGTAACTCTAAACTGGTAAGCTGTAAAAAAATTTAAAGCGTCGCCTATGGAGAATTAACCTCGTGACACATCACAGGAAGCACCCTCATTGCTAACAGAGGACAGAATTAGAATTAGACATGGGAAACTTAACATTAATAAATCACCGGGACCAGATGGCTTGCATCTGAGGATACTTAGGGAACTCAGTTGCCAGATCATTGTTCCTAATGGTACCAGCGGATTGGAGAAAAGCCAATGTAGCACCAATATTTATAAAGGGCCCAAAATACATCCCTGGGAATTACAGACCAGTTAGCCTAACATCAATAGTATGCAAGCTCTTGGAGGGGATGATAAGGGACTATATACAAGATTTTTGTAATGAGAATAGTATCATTAGCAGTAATCAGCATGGATTCATGAAGAATCATTCTTGCCAAACCAATCTACTAACCTTCTATGAGGAGGTGAGTTGCCATCCAGATAAAGGAAGGCCTGTAGACATGGTGTATCTGGATTTTGCAAAAGCATTTGACACAGTTCCCCATAAATGTTTACTGTACAAAATAAGGTCCGTTGGCATGGACCATAGGGTGAGTACATGGATTGAAAACTGGCTACAAGGGCGAGTTCAGAGGGTGGTGATAAATGGGGAGTACTCAGAATGGTCAGGGGTGGGTAGTGGGGTTCCCCAGGGTTCTGTGCTGGGACCAATCCTATTTAATTTGTTCATAAACGACCTGGAGGATGGGGTAAACAGTTCAATCTCTGCGGACAATACTAAGCTAAGCAGGGAAATAACTTCTCCGCAGGATGTGGAAACCTTGCAAGAAGATCTGAACAAATTAATGGGGTGGGCAACTACATGGCAAATGAGGGTTAATGTAGAAAAAAGTAAAATAATGCATTTGGGTGGCAAAAATATGAATGCAATCTATACACTGGGGGGAGAACCTCTGGGGAACCTAGGAAGGAAAAGGACCTGGGGGTCCTAGTAGATGATAGGCTCAGCAATGGCATGCAATGCCAAGCTGCTGCTAACAAAGCAAACAGAATATTGGCATTAAAAGGGGGATCAACTCCAGAGATAAAATGATAATTCTCCCACTCTACAAGACTTTGCTCCGGCCGCACCTGGAGTACGCTGTCCAGTTCTGGGCACCAGTCCTCAGGTAGGATGTACTGGAAATGGAGCGAGTACAGAGAAGGGCAACAAATCGAATAAAATATCTGAAGGACATTAGTTATGAAGAAAGGTTGCGAGCACTGAACTTATTGAGAATAGACTCTTGAGAGGCGATTTGATTTCAATTTACAAATACCGTACGGGTGACCCCACAATAGGGAAAACATTTTTTTTTGCGGAAGGGAGTTTAACAAGACTCGTGACCACTCATTAAAATTAGACAAATAGAGGCTTAACGTTAAACTACGTAGAGGGTTCTTTACTGAAATGCCCCGTACACACGGTCGGATTTTCCGATGGAAAATGTGTGATAGGACCTTGTTGTCGGAAATTCCGACCGTGTGTGGGCTCCATCACACATTTTCCATCGGATTTTCCGACACACAAAGTTTGAGAGCAGGATATAAAATTCCGATCGTGTGTACACAAATCCGACGGACAAAGTGCCACGCATGCTCAGAATAAATAAAGAGATGAAAGCTATTGGCCACTGCCCCGTTTATAGTCCCGACGTACATGTTTCACGTCACCGCGTTCAGAATGATCGCATTTTCCGACAACTTTGTGTGACCGTGTGTATGCAAGACAAGTTTGAGCCAACATCCGACGGAAAAAATCCTAGGATTTTGTTGTCGGAATGTCCGAACAAAGTCCGACCGTGTGTACAGGGCATAAGAGCGGCAAGGATGTGGAATTCCCTTCCACAGGCGGTGGTCTCAGCGGGGGGCATCGATAGTTGCAACACACAGGGATATACAATGTAATACTGAAATATAATCACACACATACAGTTGTGCTCATAAGTTTACACACCCTGGTAGAATTTATGATTTCTTGGCCATTTTTCAGAGAATATGAATGATAACACAAAAAAAAAAAGTACTCCTTATTGTGCATCTTGAAACAGCCACACCACATGTTTTCAGAGAGTCCTGTATTTTATCTGAAGATATTTGTGGGTTTTTCTTTGCAACCCGAACAATTTTCCTGGCAGTTTTGGCTGAAATTTTAGTTGGTCTACCTGACCGTGGTTTGGTTTCAACAGAACCCCTCATTTTCCACTTCTTGATTAGAGTTTGAACACTGCTGATTGGCATTCTCAATTCCTTGGATAACTTTTTCTATCCCTTTCCTGTTTTATACAGTTCAACAACCTTTTCCCACAGATCCTTTGACAATTCTTTTGCTTTCCCCATGATTCAGAATCCAGAAACGTCAGTGCAGCTCTGGATGAAAGATGCAAGGGTCTGTCAGGAGTCCAGAAACTCATTGACCTTTTATACACACACACTAATTACAAGAAAACGGATCACAGGTGAGGATGGTTACAATTAATAACCATTCAATAACCATTCAAACCCCTTTGTGTCAACTTGTGTGCATGTTATCAGGCCAAAAATCACCAGGGTATGTAAACTTTTGATCAGGGTCATTTGGGTCGTTTCTGTTGCCATTATGATTTAAAAAGAGTAAACACAGTTGATTATTAATAAATGGCTTCAGCCAAACATTAACTATGCGTGAAAGAAATGTTTTTGTGTTATCATTCACATTCTCTGAAAAATGGCCACGAAATCATAAATTCTGCCAGGGTATGTAAACTTATGAGCACAACTGTAGGTTGGACTTGATGGACTTGTGTCTTTTTTCAACCTCACCTACTATGTAACTATGTAACTTTAACTGCCGTCGTGCGACACTGTACCCAAATAGGATTTTTGTCTTTGTTTTCCCACAAATAGAGCTTTCTTTTGGTGCTATTTGATCACCTTTGGTGGTATTTTGAGCTATAAACAAAAAAAGACCGACAATTTTGAGAAAAAAAAAAGTTTCTGCTATAAAACACACCCAATATATTTTTGATATAAAAAATCCCAATAAGCGTATATTGATTCGTTTGCGCAAAAGTTATAGCGTCTACAAACTATGGTATATTTTTATTTATTTATTTTTACTAGTGATGGCGGCGATCAGTGACTTATGTTGGGACTGCAATATTGTGGCGGACAAATCGGAAACCAACTGACACTTTTTGGGGACCAAAAGACCGATGGGAGTTTTTTGTCGGAAAATGCGACTTTGTGTATGCTCCATCGGACTTTTGCTGGCCGCATTCCGGCCAGCAAAAGATTGAGAGCATGCTCTCAATTTTTCGGTCGGAAAAAGTTCCTATCCGAAAATGCGATTGTCTGTATGCAATTCCGACGCGCAAAATTCCTACGCATGCTCGGAAACAATTCAACGCATGCTCAGAAGCATTGAACTTCATTTTTTTGGCTCGTCGTAGTGTTGTACGTCACCGCATTCTTGACGGTTGTAAATTCAGCGAACTTTTGCGTGACCATGTGTATGCTTGGCAAACTTGAGCGGAATCCCGTCGGAAAAGCCGTCATATCTTTTTCCGACAAGAAGTCCGATCGTGTGTACGCGGCATAACAGAATGATCAGTGTTAAAAAATATGCATTGTCACTGTATTAATGACACTGGCAGGGAAGGGGTTAACATCAAGGAAGATCAAAGGGTTAAATGTGTTCCTAAGTTGTGTTTACTAACTGTGGGGGGGGGGTGTGCTTCCTGCTTAGCAAAAACACAGGATCAGTGCCTTCCCTTCTGACAGACTGCAGTTCTGCTCTTTTACCGAACGATCGGCGGGTGCTGGCGGACATCGAGTTTGCCAGACCCGCTGATTGGCTCCAGCTGTGTCCAATCACGTTGGGAGCGGGTCGGCGGCGCACGCGCCCCAGACCCGGAAATTCAGGATCACGTACACGTACGTGATCCTGCGCAGGAGAGCCGCCTTTCCGCCGTATATATACAGTATACAGTCGGCAAGCCGTTAAACATGTTATACAATGTATGTGAACTAAATATCCCTGTTTTTTTTTTTTTTTTGCAAAGTTTGCTAGAAAGGGTATATAGCAGTGTGCAGAGGGTTCATCCAGAAATTTTAGTGTTAAAGCGGGGTTCCACCCAAATTTTGAACAATATCTGTATGTATTCTCTTCCTTGCCTAGATGCTGACATGCCGTTTAAAAAAATTTAAATTGCCGTAATTACCTTTTATTTTTCTATTCTTCTTTGCACTTCCTGGTTCTCCTCCCGTGGGAATAGGCGTGTTTCTAGCCTCTCCCAGACTCCGCACAGTCTCCTGGGAGCTAGTCTCAGGCTTCCCAGGATGCCATTGAGCATGTGCAGGAACGAGCGGTGAATGCTGGGAGCACAGCATTCACCGCATCCAGGAAATAAATGCTTGTGGGCTTCAAATGCCCAGAATGAAGATGGAAACCGCCTGCAGTGAATAATATAAGTTATTCTTTCCGACGAAATCTGACACAGGCGGACATATTACACACAATATGTGAGTATGTAATGCTAAGAAGAAAAGTTTGTGAATGAGCTCAAAAAAAAAAAAAAACAATATATAGGTGGACCCCCGCTTTAACATGTGGTCACACCCCTTTAGCACCTGATGGATTATATTCATGTAGATGCTACTGGGATTTCTATCTGCCCCATATGGGCACTATATCCACAAGATCATTTGCATTTTACAGAGCAGAGTAGGGACTGGCCATTGAGAGATTACTTTGACACAGTTAATCAGCTTAAATATGTATTGCAATATACACTATATTGTCAAAAGTATTGTGACTTTACATACACATGAACTTTAATGGCATCCCAGTCTTAAATTGACTTTTGACAACATTGTGTATGTGAAGGAAAAATCCCAGTTTTTTTGCACAGTTTACTAGAAAGGGTGTATAGCAGGGTGCAGAGGGTTCATCCTGAATTAAAATGTGGTCACACCCCTTTAGCACCTGATGGTGCAGAAGCTACTGGGATTTGAGTTTCTTCCCAACATCCTGAAAGTTTGGATTCAATTTGAACCACTCAAACCCAGAAAGTTCAGTCCAAACCTGGGTTCTGTCCAAATCCTGAACTCACTAATTTTGTGTACAGACTCAAGAGCATGCTTATTATTTTGCTTTAGTTCCTAATGTACACTTGTAGCAGTTACTCCCTAAGGAGATTTTGGATTGTTAATTCCATCCTCCATGCCCACTGATGACCCATCCTGAACTGAACCTGACACTTATATACACACTAATAAAGATGTAATTTACCAGCCCCTTCCTTTTCTGAATAAACACAGTGAGTGATCGGTACCTTGTGTTAACTATGCTTTGGTTTGTGAATGAACAGGAAGCTCTGTGCAGAGCTCTACCTGTCCATTCATTTTGTGCAGCTGAGGCTGCAGAGTTGGAGATTGAGGGCAATGGAGGAGAAGCCTATCTGGCCCTCACCTAACAACTGTACATTTATCTTCTCAATCAGCACATCACCCACAGTTATTACCTCTTGTATCTCTTGACCTTCCCTCTTAGATTGTAAGCTCTAAGGAGCAGGGCCCTCTGATTCCTACTGTATCAAATTGTATTGTATTTTTACTGTCTACCCTCAAGTTGTAAAGCGCTACGTAAACTGTTGGCGCTATATAGATACTGTATAATAATAATAATCTCCTTTCTCTGTCTAAAAGGTGAAGCATTAGAGGTCTGTTTAGGCCAGGGGTCTCAAACTGGCGGCCCTCCAGCTGCTGCGAAACTACAAGTCCCATCATGCCAGTGGGAGCCATGCTTGTAACTGTCAGCCTTGCAGTGCCTCATGGGGCTTGTAGTTTCACCACAGCTGGAGGGCCGCCAGTTTGAGACCCCTGGTTTAGACCCTAGATATTTCAGAAAAGCCCTCCTTTGGGCCACCTAAAAATTTTGTAAACAAATAAAAGAAAATGGTAAAAAAATAATAAAAAAATAAAATTACAAAAAAAAAAAAAAAAAAAAAACGACTGAAACCAGTGGCGGAACTACCAGGGACGCGACTGGGCCCTGGTGTACTGCTACCATGCGGGGGCCCCAATATGGCAGAAAGAGGGCTCGCTTCAGAACACGTGAAAGGGTCTCACAGAGGGACCGTAATAAAAAGCCCATCGATTGGAGTAAAGGTTCCCGGGATCAGTGGTAAGGGCCCTAGCTGGGGATCCTTTTTGCATTGGGGCCCTGAAGGTTCTAGTTACGTCTCTGCCATGATTCCAAATAGCGAGATGCATAGGCGTGCGCACAGGGTGTGTCAGTTGTGGCTGGGCACACCCTAATCACCCTGTGTGGGGCAGATTCCTCCTCTTTAAACTCCTGATATTTCACCAAAGCCCCCATAACGGGGCACCTAAAAAAATTGAAAAAGAATAATAAAAATAAAAACTACTGACAATGTCCACTGCCCTACTGACACCAATCTACGCCCTACTGACACTGTCCATTGTTTTAACACCGTCAGTATACTGTATATACACATGCAAATATGTTTGAGCTTTGGGGTGCACACCCTAATGCGATAAGCTGTGCACACCTATGGCAAGATGTGAATCGGGCCTAGAGATTACAAAACACCTAAGTGGCTGTTCTTTTATGTTGCTGTTACAGTACAAATAAGGGTAATAAAAAAGGACATATTTTATCTGGAACCTTCTCTCACCCTCTTGAACTGTTGCTGTCCCAACTTTCATTCTGCGCTGATGTTTACTTCATTGCAGAACATATCAATTTATTTCATAATTAAACACAATGTTTGCTTATATTTCTCTGTTCTATGTATGTGGAGTTGGCTTAAATGTGATATTTCACCATGTGACTGTGGGGACAGGGAAATGCCAGAAATATGACAAAATGCCAGGAATATAATTCACTGGTGAAGGACAGCGCTAGAGATAAAGAGTTGACGCTGTAAATATAAAGATCTCGCCAGCATCGAAGGGGCTTTCCTACATCTGGCTTCACTGTTGTTAACAGGATTATACTACAAAAGGTCAGACAGAGCTCCTTGTCATTTCTAAACAGAGTTATTGCCTTCTACAACATTTTCTATTTATCTCCATAGCATTTCTGTGTGGTTTGGAGGACACATAAAGAACCACGTCACGGAAACTTTGTTAGTGGCTGTCTTAAAGAAGTTGTAAAGTCTACAGTTCAGGACCGTCTTTAATATTGATTGGACCCTGGGCAAAAATTTTCTTGCCCCCCCCATGCAATTTCACTCTCCACCTGCTCTGAGACATACAATAAAATCAGTTTACTGTATCAGTTCAGGCAGAAATTGCGAATGGTTGCCAGCGGTTACAGCATATCATTACTGCTTACTGACTGGTTGCTAGAGGTTACAGCACACATTACGGCTCACTGATTAGTTGCTAGAGGTTACAGCAAATGATTTCTGCTTTTTCATTGGTTGCTAAAGATTACTGTACAGTAATTCTGCTCACTGGTTGCTAGAGGTTACAGCACATCATCTCCTCACTGCAGGGGGGCATGATATACATATGAATGCCACCTTTATTTACATATCAATGCCGCCGGCTGCAGCTATTTACTTATGAATGCAAACACAGGGTCTGCAGGTGAGTCATCTGTACACAACAATAGGGCAGAGCTGGGCAGGATTAGTACCAGCACTTCACACTGAGATATTGGGTCACAGCACAGGACTGAAACTTCAAAGGACAAGGGAATTTAAACTGGGATAGTTGGAAAGTATGAGGCAGCTGCTTCGGGCCCCACAACAATGACAGGGCCCAGGGCAGCTGCCCCTTTTGCCCTGCCTTAAGGACGACCCTGCTACAGGTTTTTCACTCTAATGCAAGGTGAAAAACCTTCTGTGCTGCAGCTGCCCCCCAGAGCCCCCTTTTTCTTACCTGAGCCCGTCAATTCCAGCAATGTGCACGAGCCCAGTGACTCCAGCCACTGTCTCCGTCCTTATTGGATAGATTGATAGCAGCAGAAGCCATTGGCTCCCACTGCTGTCAATCAAATCCAGTGACACGGGAGCCAGGGGGCGGAGCTGAGTCCTGCTGTCTGTGTCAATGGACACAGCAGCAGGACTCATGAGCACGCCCGCACGGGTGCCCCCATGGAAAGCGGCTCTCCCTGGGGGCACCTGATGAAAAGGGGGAGGCCAGGAGTGCCACCAGGGGACCACGGAAGAAGAGGATCGGGGCTGCTCTGTGCAAAACCTTTGTACAGAGTAGGTAAGTATGATGTTTGTTCATACCTCCCAACATTTTGAGATGGGAATGAGGGACACCTACTAACAAACGTATATAGCCATAGGACACCTCCCCTGTCACACCCCCTTAAAGGAAAATTAACCCAAAAAAAAGGTTAATTAAATCCACAGCGACTTTTTTTTAACCACTACTATTCCTTTATATTGGCTCTTAAAATGTTCAAATGCAGCAATTTAGAGATTGGATGAAAGGTTTAGCACTGGGAAACACTTTTTGAAAGATAAAAAGTACTTTTTATATACAATTATGAGGATCAGACCAAAATGAGGGACAAATGAGGGGTAAAGAGGGACAGAGGGACATTGCTCCAAATCAGGGACAGTCCCTCTATACGTTTGTTATTTTAAAAAAATTTAAAAAACAAACCTTTACAATCACTTTAATACTCAAAGAGCCCTTTCACACTGGGGCATTTTGCAGGCGCTCTTGCGCTAATAATAGCGCCTGCAAACCGACCCGAAAGTGCCGCTGCTTTCATTCCAGTGTGAAAGCCCTGAGGGCTTTCACACTGGAGCGATGCGCTGGCAGGACGGTAAAAAAAGTCCTGCTAGCAGTATCTTCGGAGCGGTGAAGGAGCGGAGTGTATACCGCTCCTTCACCGCTCCTGCCCATTAAAATCAATGGGACGGCGCGGCTATACTGCCGGCAAAGCGCCTCTGCAGAGGAGCTTTGTGGTGGTATTTAACCCTTTCTCGGCCGCTAGCGGGGCGGTTTTACCCCCCGCTAGCGGCCAAATACCGACGGTAAAATGCCGCTAATAATAGCGGCGTTTTACCGCCGACGCCGCCCCCGCCCCAGTGTGAAAGGGCTCAAAGTAAAAAAAAAAAAACTGCTATAATGGTTGTAATTCTCTGAAATGAAAACCATAATAAAAAGCCCATCGATCGGAGTAAAGGTTTCCGGGATCAGTGGTAGGGGCCCTAACTGGGGGTCCTTTTTGCATTGATACTCAAAGTAAAAAAAAAAAACTGCTATAATGGTTGTAATTCTCTGAATTGAAAACCGTAATAAAAAGCCCACAATAATAATGAAAATGATAATGAACATGAACATGAACAAAGCATATCCTTCTGTAATGTGTACTTGCCTCTATCCAAATCACCCAGTGTTTCTATCTGCTCTGTCTTTCCTCGTCTACCTGGATGAGTCACTTCTGACAACCTATGCCGACACCAAGCAAACCCAGCATTATGGCGGACACATTGGACACTTTTGACACTATTTTGGGACCATTGCCATTTATACAGCGATCAGTGCTATAAAAATGCACTGATTACTGTGTAAATTACACTGGCAGGGAAGGGGTTACACTCTAGGGGGCGATCAAGGCGTTAACTGTGTCCTAGGGAATGATTCTAACTGTGGGGGAGATGGGCTACTACTCACATGACAGCGATCACTGCTCCCGATGACAGGGAGCAGTAGATCTCTGTCTTGTCACTAGGCAGAACGGGGAAATGCCTTGTTTACATAGGCATCTCCCCGTTCTACCTCTCCACATCGCAATCGCGGGCCGCCAGTGAACATCGGGTTCCCGGAACCTGCCGGTACACTCCTGCGGCGTGCGGCGGGCACGCGCCCGATAGGCAGCAAATTTAAAGGGACGTACCTGTACGCCCATTTGCCTGCCTGTGCCATACTGCCGACGTACATATGTGTGCACCAGTCGGCAAGCGGTTAAAGCCCAACTCCAAGATATCCTCCCACCTCTTCCTCTCTCACCCTCCTCTAACTAACTGCTAGTATGGAGAAAAAAATCTATTTAAATGCCCATTTTACTTAAAGCAGACCTAAACCCCTGGAAATACAGTACTCACGTCAACCTTCCAGCAATTCAGCCATTACATCGCTTGCTGGACGCCATCATCTTCTGTACAAACAAACGGCAACCACCTTAACTATATACAATGATATATAACTGGCCTTAGCAGCAAGGAGCACATGGAAGGGCAAAAACAAACCATAAAACAACAAACAAAAAATCCCAGCGCATTTACCAACCAGCCTGCAACAAACCGAATTGACCCAAGTCACGGCACCCCAGTGTACTGCAGTCCTAATGCTATAATTTTGAGAGTCTCCAGAGTTAGAGGACAATATATAGATATAAATATTCAATAGATTAAGGGCAGGTATGCCTGGAGGGAGACATGATGTGGCTGCTGCAGCTTCCGCATATATGCAAATTGTGTGCAAATTAAATCCCTTGTTTTTAATGTGAATTGTTAGACGGGGTGAGTTCGGTTTGATGCAGGCTGGATGGTAAGTGAGCTTGAAATTTTTGTTCATTGTCATCTTTTCCATTGGTCCCGGGTTTTTGGCTTCTTGATTGGCCAGTGGGAAATTTCGCCATTTCTAGCATGCACACAGGAGTCAGACACAGCCGGAGTGTGCCAGGAATGCACTCTGTGGATGTGCAGCTCAGTGTACACTCAGTAGAAGATTGTGAGTAGGCAGCTAAGTGTGTATTATTGCAGAAGAGACATAGCAAGTCTCTTCATCAAAAAAGAGCTGCTTGCTCACAGTTTTCTACAAGTTAGGTTTAATTCTGCTTTGACTGAAGCCATGGTCATGTTATGATCCTTCTCTCTTCTTCTGTTTAACAACTTGCTTACCGGCTCACGCCGATATTCGTTGGCAAAGTGGTTTGTTCCCGCCAATCGCCACACGGGTATGTCTGTACCTTTAAGGGCTATAGCAGGCGTGCGCCCGCGGCACGGCGGGGAACCCGATGCGCATGCCCGGTGGGCGCGATCTCCGATGGCCACGCGCATTTGCGCGCACAAGAGCAGGAACAGGGATTTGTGTGTGTAAACAAATCCCTGTTCCGTCAGGAGAGAAAAGACATATTGTTTGTTCCTACTAAGTAGAAAAAACGATATGTCTCTTCCTCTAGTCATTCCTATCCCCCCACAGTTAGAACACACCCAGGAAACACACATTTAACCCCCTGATAGCCCCCTAGTGTTAACCCCTTCCCTGCTAGTGACATTTACACAGTAAATAGTGCATTTTTATAGCTCTGATCTCTGTATAAATGTCAATGATCCTAAAAATGTGTCAAAAGTGTCTGATCTGTCTGCCGCAATGTTGCAGTACCGCTAAAAATCGCAGATCGCCGCCATTACTAATCAAATAATAGTAATAATAAAAATGCCATAAATCCTTCCCATAATTTGTAAATGCTATAACTTTTGCGCAAACCAATCAATATTCGCTTATTGCAAATTTTTTTTTACCAAAAATATGTAGAAGAATACATATTGGCCTAAACTGAGGAAGAAATTTGTTTTTTTTAAAAACATTTTTGGGGATATTTATTATAGCAAAAAGTAAAAAAATATTGTTTTTTTTTCCCAAAATTGTCACTCTTATTTTTGTTTATAGCGCAAAAGAAAGCTCTATTTGTGGGAAAAAAAGGACGTCAATTTTGTTTGGGTAAAGCGTCGCACGGCCTCGCATTTGTCAGTTAAAGCGTCGCAGCGCCGTTTCGCAAAAACAGACAATCTCAAGGCACCCTTTATTATTTATAATTATGGACAGTCTTGTAAAAAAATACCGTATTTATCGGCGTATAACACGCACTTTTTTCCCCTTAAAATCAGGGGAAAATCGTGGGTGCGTGTTATACGCCGATCCCCGCTAATTGTGATCTATCGGAGCGATCACCGCAATCGCAGCCGACATTCACATAACGTGTAGTTTTAAATATGGCGCCGCAGAGTTCGGAGGGACTCGGCGGAGCTGAACGAGCGCCACCGAGATCACAGTGACTGGGCGGAGCCGAGATACACATAGTCGAGTGTTCTCGGCTCTTTCCGGCGCCGCTCACAGTCACACCCAGTCCTGCCATTGGACCTGTGTTATGTCCATCATAGGGCGGGACTGGGCGGGACTGTGAGCGGCGCCGGAAAGAGCCGAGTACACTCGACTATGTGTATCTCGGCGGCGCTCCGAACTTTGCGGCCCCATATTTAAAACTACATGCTATGTGTATGTCGGCGGCGATCTGTCCAAGCTGTAATGGACACTGGGGGCAAGGCTGCACTGACCACTGGGGCAAAGCTGCACTGACAAGGCTGCACTGACAATTCTGCACTGGGGCAAAGCTGCACTGACAAGGCTGCACTGACAAGGCTGTACTGGGGCAAAGCTGCACCGACAAGGCTACAATGGACACTGGGGCAAGGCTGCACTGACACTTACAAGGCTGCAGATGGACACAATAAGGCTGCATTGATGGGCATTTTAATGTAAGTTTTTTTTCCTTAAACTTCCCTCCTAAAAGTTTTTTTCCTTAAAATGCCCTCCTAAACTTGGGGTGCGTGTTATACACCGGCGCGTGTTATACGCTGATAAATACGTTATTCAAAGTTTTACATAATGCAGCAACAAACCACAGCCAGCGTTATGCCGCGTACACACGGACATTCCGGCTACAAATGTTCAATGTGAGCTTGTTGTCAGAAATTCAGACTGTGTGTAGGCTCCATCGGAAATTTTTTGTTGAAATTTTGGATAACAAAAATTTGAGAACTAGTTCTCAAATTTTCTGACAACAAAATCTGTTGTCGTAAATTCCGAGCGTGTGAACACAATCCCGATGCACAAAATTCCACGCATGCTCTGAATCAAGTACGAGACGGAAGCGCTCGGTCTGGTAAAACTAGCGTTCGTAATGGAGATAGCACATTCGTCACGCTGCAAATTTTGAAATCTTTCAAAGCGCATTCTCTTCTTCTTTATAATGCTAGAATTATTAAGTTGTTTTGCTGCTGATATTCACACAGAGTTCTGAAAAAATGATTTCTTTATTATTTCTTGTGATCTCATGAATAACCTTTTTTTTTTGCCAGATCTCCAGAATAATAATGTTTTTTTTTTTTTCTAGTGATCTCCATAATATTTTTTTGTCGTTTTGTGTCAAGTTACCACAACACCATTATTATCTTTTATTTTTTAACCTCAAAGAGATTGGTTGGTGTTGGTGTCCCTTGTTAATTTGACATTGTATTTTTGAAATGTACCTGCCTACTCACAAACAAACTGTCCTTCTTTAATTATAACACATAGCCAATGATTTAAGAAAAAAAAACATTTATTATGGGTCATAACAAAATAAAGAGGAAGGCAATGCTGGATAAACTGGTGAAATTAGCGAAGCCTTTGTACCCCAGGGCACACATCAACTAATTGACAGGCAAAATTGGTACCCTGAGGAGTGCAATATGGTCTAGGACTCCGAAAGATCAGAAACAACAGCAGGTGACATAAATGTCCCCAGGCTGTGGTCTTACAACAAAAGAAACGAAAAAATAAAGTGTAGCGCTAATAAATGATGCAATATATAATGTGTATAAAAATACATAAAAACGTGTGTGAGAGGAGAGACGGTCCGCAAGGACTGGTCTCTCACAAAAATACAAAACTTTTATCGATGAATGTGTGTATTTTCATCAGGCGCTTCCAAATCGCAGAGGGAAATTTGAAAATATATTAAAAACCAGTGCAAATCAATATAGAGTGCATAGACAACAATGTCAACATATAACAGTGACTTGTATAAGAAAAATGTACACATATAAACACAAGCACTAAAGGGTCTTGTATAGATTGAACAAAATATAAGTCCCACAAGCGTCACTAATGTGACAAGATGCAGTGAAAAGGTGACATATATACAGTCTTAAGATAAATGTTTTCAATGGTGGATATACAACCTGGAGTGCCTTCACCATCAAGAGGATAAGTGCCTATCGAGCTGGTATCGGCTTAGCGGGGCAATTTTCTGCATATATCTGGTCATCCCTAATTTCCATTTGCCAATTGGAGAGGTTACCGTGCAGTCCATCCTGAGAGCCTGACTTCTGGTCTTCGCTCCTATGCCTTATTGTCCCACCACCATAAGGCGAGCTGGGTCCACCGCTCCTGATAAGAGTATCCCTTTCTCCTTTTGTGTTCTTGATGGTGAAGGCACTCCAGGGTGTATATCCACCATTGAAAACATTCATCTAAAGACTGTATATATGTCACCTTTTCACTGCATCTTGTCGCATTAGTGACGCTTGTGGGACTTATATTTTGTTCAATCTATACAAGACCCTTTAGTGCTTGTGTTTATATGTGTACATTTTTCTTATACAAGTCATTGTTATATGTTGACATTGTTGCCTATGCACTCTATATTGATTTGCACTGGTTTTTAATACATTTGCAAATTTTCCCTCTGCGATTTGGAATCGCCTGATGAAAATACACACATTCATCGATAAAAGTTTTGTATTTTTGTGAGAGACCAGTCCTTGCGGACCGTCTCTCCTCTCACACACGTTTTTATGTATTTTTATCAGGGCTTTTTTTCAGGGGGAACTTTGTGGAACTCAGTTCCACCACCTCTGGCTCAGACCCTTGGGGGGCTGCTCACCACAATCACTTGTAAACACAGAAGTCCAGTTTCTGTGTTTACAAGTGACAGCTCTGCACTCTGTGTGTAACCCCCCTGAACTCTGCACTCTGTATGTAATGCAGTCCTGGTATTTAATGCCTCTTTAAGACCCTCCTACTGTTTGTGAAATTTGACTGACCACACCCACTATTTGATGTGATTTGGAGGGTGTGTGTGGGGGAGGGGTTTTGGGGGGTCGGGGTTAAGTTCCAGCACCTATTGTTTGAGAAAAAAAGCCCTGATTTTTATACACATTATATATTGCATCATTTATTAGCGCTACACTTTATTTTTTCGTTTGTATCACAATTAGTCTAGTTGTGTTGGCTGCTTATCACTCTATAGGTTGGCGCGGTATCATCCATATTTCTGTGGTCTTACAACAGCCTGCGTCTTTTGCCAGACCAGAATAAACCCAGGCCATCACTCTCTTGTCTTCCTTACACGCCTCCTTTCACGCTTGCTTCCAGGCTGTGGCTCTGGTGTTGGAGTTGTGGCAGGAGGTGGAGGAGGTGGAGGAGGAGGATGGTCCAACTCACACAGGTGGGTTTTGCTTGTAAGTTTGCCCCTCAACCCCTTATTTAGGGCCAGATATATCACTTCCTCACAGAAGAGGCTTTGGCCCACCTCCATTTCCTGCATTTTGTTGGCAGCCATGCAGGCATGGGCCTCAAGAAGAAGAATTAACCCAAATTAATTAGCTAACTACTCCATCTTACTCCCCTTCTTGGGCCTTTTTTGTTGAAGGCAGAGGGGAGGGACCTGGGATTCGGTCAGGCTACTGGACCCGGCCACCTTCTAGCTGCCACTTTCCCCTGCCACCTCCTGGTTGCCACTTCCCCTGCCACCTCCTGGCTGCCACTTTCTACAGCCTCCTCCTGGCTGAGGATTTCCTGTGTATGAAAAATGGACATAGTTTTAGTTTATTGTTCATCAATCACAATTTTTAGAAATATGTTGAACAATGCTATACCTGACTCAAGCTGGGCTCCTCCACATCTTCTTCCTGGGTGGAAGGCCCAGGTTGGACGTCTGAAGCCTCAGCTGGGGTGGAAGGAAGAGTGGAAGGAAGGGTTGAGAGTGATGGCTTGATTTCAGTCTTGCCTGACAGAAATCGCAGTCTGTCGTAGTACTACAGCCTGGGTACATAAATGTCATAAATGATTCCCTGATCTCTGGGAATCCTGGACCTTCTTGCGCTCCCTGTTATAGGTGCTCCTCAGGCCACCAATTTTGCACTTCAAATAGTTGATGTTTGCCGTGGGGATCTGCGGCTTCACAAATTCCATCAATTTATCCAGTGCTGCCTTCCTCTTTAGTCGATTTGTATAAAAGGGGTGTTTTGTCTGCCACAGACAGGGCAGCTCTCTGTACAAATCAATTAATTGGGGGAGGAAATCATGATCGTTGAATCGATCCATTTTATCTGCAAGACACAACACAAGACAAACCCTAATGTCAGGCTAAATTTGCATAATCTTGTCCCAATATAGGCCTCAATCTCTAAGCAGTTTAGGCCACTGATGCCCCAAGTTAAAATTGTATGTATGAAGAATGATCTGCGCTTCCGCTACTCCGTCCTCCACTCACAGATTGTACGTACGGCGCACTCGTGTTACGCTTTATATACCCTGCGCATGTGTGAAACTCCACCCGCCCCTGACCTTCTTTATAGTATATTCCCCACCCCTTCTCTTTCGGCGCATTGGGAGAGCACATGGCGGAGAAAGAAAAAGTGCATGAAGACAGCATCAAGGACGAAAGCCTGGAGCCACGAACATCCCGATCCCGGAGGAGATTTAAGGCCTCAAATATGTCCTTTGTAAAGATGGTGGAGATGGTAGACATCTTGAAGAGGGCCGACTATGATGGAAAGCATGGACCTTACCCAAACCCAAATGTGACAAAGGCCAAGATCATGACTAAAGTTGTGAAAAGTCTCCACAGGAATTTTGGGGTATGGCGATCCAAGGATCAACTGAGGAAACAATGGTCAGACCTCAAATTGAGGGAGCAGGATCAGTACAGAAGAATCAAGAGAGTGCTGCAAAAAAGTAAGTATTTGTTGTGTTTTTCTATTATTATTATTACGTTCGTGCTGCTCCGTGTGCTTTTCTTTACTCTTGTACAGTTTAAAATGGCAAGTTTCAGGTTCGTGGGCACAGTAATTGTTTGTAGTAAACATTGTTTGTTCGCCCACTAATACAATGTTTTTGGCAGATGCAGGTTAACTACATTTGTTCATGCCTAGTTGGATTAAAAGAAGTGAAATGAAATGCAAACTTGATTCAGTGTAAGGAGAGGACACTCAGCAGCTGTTTACACATCTGGATGCAGGAGCACTAGTGTGGGACACCAGAACTAACTTTTTAGGGTGTCCCACACAGGTGCTCCAGTGGATACTAGGGGTCTCTACATGTGTGAAACTTGCACAAAACAGGTAAGCATTCCAAATATCTGTGTGCTAAGTATACTTTTTTTTATTCACATAGGGGAGAAAAGAATCGGGACATCAGAGGACACAAGGGACCCACAACCTCATAAAGATCCCAAAACCACAACCTCAGGATGTGGAGGAAGGAAAGAGGTTTATGAAGTGGGCGAAATAGTGACCACAACAGGTGAGTGTCTGAGACCACTGCTTCAGGTAATAGATAGTAAATAGTATGCCTGCATATTTATAATACATGGTGTGTTTTTTTTATTTTAGGTGATGTGGATGTTGTGGAAGAAGAAACACATTGCACAAGTGCAAGTGCACACGTCCTCATCAGGGAGATCATGGCGTGCAATAGGGATTTACAGAAGATCAAGGAAGACATCAATGATGTGGAAAAAAGACTCAAAAACATCACTGATTTTTTAGGTTCAATACGTTTTTATTTAACACATTTTTAAACAGAAAGGAACAAGAACAGGACCAGGTGCCTGACATCAGACATTCTGGTCTAATAAATTTGAATTACATATATAAAAAATATAGTGCATTCTATTGCATACATGTAGGTAACTTGAGCTTGTGTTTTTGAGGTAAAGTTTCAAATATAGTGCTGACATTCGTGCAATTTCTGTCATTCCGGACGCCCTTATGGGAACCTGCTGCATCCGGAGACTGAGGAAATCATTGTGTTTAAGCTGAACATTGGGAATTATCAGAACCAAAGTGGTGATGTGTTTACAAGTCTCCTGAAAGACTGGGACACTCGTGCTGGGAGGTCAGAATACAAGTGGTTTTGTGGAGTGGCTATACATAGCCGAAAAAAGACTAGTTAGAAAAGGATAGAAACATTAGTAAAAGGGGGAAAAGCGGCTGAGGAGGAGGGTGGGGCTGTAGGGGAACGAGAGGGGGGAGGTGGAGAGACAGCAAGCCTCATCCTGTTAGGGATTTTACATTCCAGGGTATGAGCTTGTGAGTATGGGGTCATTTAGTCTCTCAGGGAGTACTCACCATTGAGAGTCTGTGCTTTAGTTTATCTGAAGTAGAGTAATGCCTCCAAATACTCCAGATAAAGGAAAATTTTGCATGTTTGTCTAGGGCTTTGGCTTGCATCTCCTCCATAAGCATAATATTATTCATCTCGCCTACCCATTCTATAAGGGATGGGGGGAGGTAGTTTTCCAGTGTCTAGGGATTAATTGTCATCCTGCACTGAGGAAAAATTTTAGGAGGTTATTTTTTTGTGATTTGACAGTACCAGGTAATATGGAAAGGAGGGCAATAGAAGGGGAGGGTGTGAGCGGTTTATCGTATATTTCCGTATAGATCTGGAAGATTTGTGTCCAGAATGGGGCGAAGCACATCGCAGTCCCACCAGATGTGGTTGTATGTACCTTTTGCTGAATTACATCTCCAACAGATGTCGGTGGTCGGTGGGAACATGATCCTGAGGTTGGTTGGCACTCTATACCATCTAGACATCAGTTTATAATTTTTTTCCTGAGTGTAGCTCGAGATGGATGATTTGTGGGCAAAGAGAAAGGCTTTACCCCATTCTGCCTCTGTTATGTCTCTCCCGAGTTCCTCTGACCAGACTTTGGTGTATTTAGATAGAGGGCCATGGGTATGATCCAGAATCAGTTTATAAATCAGTGATAGTGTGTGACGGGGGGTTTCTGGGAGTGTGTATAGCTGTTCAAAACCAGTCAGGGGTCTGTGGATCTGTTTGGAGTCCTGGAGTTTTTATCAGTAGGAAGTCAAGTTTAAACGAGTAAGCCACGTTACATTGGAGGTTGTATTATCTTGGTTCGTCACAAAAGTACCAAGGGTATTGTTAACAAATTGTTGTGCTATGGGTTAGGAGGCTCTGTTGTAGTTATCTATAATGTGGGTTGCATTGCCCTCTGGGAGGGTCGGGTTGTCGAATAGGGGGGTGAGGGGACTCGGTTCAGAGGATAGCGAGTAGCTCTCTTTTCTCCAGTACCAGATTGCCAGGGAATCTCTGGTGAGTGGGGACAGCATTGAAAGGGATTTGTGAGTCTGATCATAGCCCCATAGATGTGCTCGAAGGTTGGCCGGGGACAAATCTTGTTCCACTAGGGTGGAGGCTTTGATCAGAGGACGGGGAACCACTCGAGGATGCGGGAGACCACAGCTAATGCATGATATAGCTCAAAATCTGGCAAGCCTGTCCTGCCTTTAGAGGTGGGGGAACATAAGAGTTTATGTTTCAGCCTAGGGTGGTTCCCCCTCCACACAAATCTGATTGCCATAGAGTGGAGGGTACGGAAAAATGCAGATGGGAAAGCAATCGGGAGGGCTTGGAATAGGTACAGTAGTTTGGGAAGTATGTTCATTTTTAGTGTGTTCATGTGACCAAACAAGACATTGGTAGGTCCATTCACCCTTCAGTAAGGCGTCTGAGTTTTGTGAGTAGTGGGCTAAAATTCAGGGCATATATATCTGATGTATGTTTTGAATGGCTGTTCCTAGGTATGATATGGAGTTTGTCTGCCACTGAAATGAGAAATTGGTTTTAAGAGAGGAGAGGGTAGGTTGCGTTAAAGAAAGGTTCAGTGCTTCCGTTTTGGAGATGTTTTGTTTATAGTTACTGAAACCGCCGAATTGGCTGATCTTTGCGAGTATGGATGGTACACTGATGTGGGGTTGAGTCACGTAAAGGAGCAGATCATCCGCATATAGGGAAAGTTTACAGGAGGAGGAGGGGGTTTGTATACCGCGTATGTTGGGGTTTGCTCTAATAGCTTGAGACAGATGTTCAATTACCAGGGCAAACAGGAGTGGGGAGAGGGGGCAGCTTTGCCTGGTGCAATTTGCGATCGTAAGTTTTTCTGATTGGGTACCGTTCACCAAGATCGTGGCAGAGGGTTTGGAGTATAGGAACATGATGCATGAAAGCATTTTCAGGCCTAGTCCTATCTGGGAGAGGGTGGTTTGGATAAAGGGCCAACTGTCCCTGTCAAAGGCCTTTTTTGCATCACAGGAGAGAAAGCAGGTCGGTATGTGGTTGTGTTGAGCGTATGCTATGAGGTGTATGGTTTTGGTGGTGTTGTCCCTGGCTTCGCGTTCAGGGACAAAACCCACATGATCTCTATGTATTATCTCGGGTAATAAAGGCGATTTGCCAGGATCTTGGCATACAGTTTTGAATCTATGTTTAAGAGGGATATCGGTCTGTAGTTGGAGCATAGGGAGGGGTCCTTACCAGGTTTCGGAATAACTACTATTTGGGCTTGGAATAGAGTAGGAGAGGGGACAAGGGTCTCATCAATGGCATTAAATGCTTTTGATATCAGGGGTGCCAGTAGGAGTGCAAACGTTTTATAAAAGCATGAGGAGAACCCGTCTGGACCAGGGCTCTTACCATTTTTAAGATTTTTTATAGCAAATTGAAAGTCAGTTTCGGATAGGGCGGATCCTAATGCACTGTACACACGATAGGATTTTCCAACAACAAAATCCATGGGATTTTTTTAGACGGATGTTGGTTCAAGCTTGTTTAGCATACACACAGTCACACAAAGTTGGTTGGAAATTCCGAAAGTCAAGAACGCGGTGACGTACAACACGAGCTGAGAAAAATGAAGTTCAATAGCCAGTGCTGCTCTTCTACTTGATTCCGAGCATGTGTGGCACTTTGTGCGTCGGAGTGGTGTATCGGAATTTCCAACAAAGGATTTTGTTGTCTGAAAATTTGAGAACCAGATCTCAAATTTTGTGTTACGGAAATTCCTATGGAAAATGTGTGATGGAGCCTACACACGGTCGGAATTTCCGACAACAAGGTACTATCACACATTTTCCATCGGAAAATCATATCGTGAGTACAGGGCATTAGTCCGCGGTGTCAGAGGCTGGGATGATTGGGAGTGCAGTTTCCTGGATGAGGTCAGATCTTGCATTGAGTTACCCGAATGGGGCATGTACCTGGAGGGTGAGATTATACAGGGAGGAATAGTATTGGCGGAATTCTTCGGCAATGGCAGAGTTATTCAGTATTTTACCTTTGGTTGAGGAATTGATAAAAGGAATAGGTTTCCGGGTCTGTCGGGGTTGGAGTGTGTTTGCCACACTTGTTGGCTTGAGAGTAGTAGGCGAATCGCCCTTTATCTCTCGCCACCATAGAGCGCTCTGCAAAAATTTGCAGGAGGTCTCATCTGGCGTTAGTAAGATCTAGTTATACCATGTCATTGGGGGTTCGTTTGTGTGACTCTTCCAGAGTGGCTATAGTGGCAAGAATACGTGTAATATCTGCTGTGCGTGCCCGTTTGTCGGGAGCCATGTTGGATGAATTTACCCCTAAGCACACATTTAAGTGCTTCCCACTTCGTAAGCGGGTTGGTGTCATTGTGTGCATGGTCTGATACAAAGTGTTTGATGGTCTGTATGATGTCCTGGGTGCAGACTGAGTCGGATAGTAGGTTGTCTTTCAACCTCCAAGAGGCTCTCTTCTTGTGTGTGGGAATGGTGGTCTTCTCCCCCACCTCTCCTCCCATTACCAACCTTTGTGCTGAGTCTGGGAAGCGCTAAGAGCCTTGGTTAGTCCAGTGTGTGCGGGAGCTCCAGGAGGACATGTCCTACTGCTCCATGCGCTTGGCCACGCCCCCATCATTGATATTTTAGGCAGAATCTAAAACACACCACAATTTTTGAATTTTTAAAAAAAACTTTTCTACAAAATGTGGAAAGCCAAATTTTGAAGATGCACACGGTGTGTCAACATGTACTATCTGCCATCACGGGAAATCAATGTACGTGTTTTGTGGGTGCAACCCCTTCCTCGCAACTAAAATAGCTGAGAGGAAGGGGTTGCACCCCCGAAACACATCCATTGATCCCCCATGACGGGAGCTAGCACATGTTGACCTTAGGCATGGAATCAGGAGGGAAATCCCCATTTTGACTCCCAATTTGTGTACATCTTCAAAATTTGGCTTTCACAGGGGTGACATCACCCCATCTGATGAAGGCAATATCAACACAGTTTGGACATACTAATGTCTGATATTGCCTTCAATCTATCAAAGTTGAAATTTGTAAGTTCCTGAGTTGTGTATTATTTTATGTTTTTAAAAACATGCCTGTTTACTACAAATTTCTACTGTCCAAAAAAAAAGTTTATTCCAAAAATATATTGGTTTGTTCAAAAATCCCTTTCTAAATGCACATGTGAATGTGCACAGAGTAAAAATGTGTCTACTCAACAATGTGTGGCTTCTTCTTTCAATGCTCAATAGCAGTTTTTTACTTAAGTTGGTGTTTACAGTGACAATGGGGGTTATTTCCTAAAGGCAAATCTACAAGTGCACTTTCAGTGCAGTTTCAAGTGCAGTTGTAATGCAAAGTGTATTTGCCTTTCTAGTAAATAACACACACAGTGCTTTATAATTTGCATCAATCAGGCCATTTTCGTCACTCCAAAAAATTAATTCAGGGTCTGAAAATGAATATTTTTATCATTAAAGCATTGCATACATTAAAGGGGTTGTAAAGGTAAAAATTTTTTCACCTTAATGCATTCTATGCATTAAGGTGAAAAAACTTTTGACAGTACCGCCGCCCCCAGCCCCCCCGTTTTACTTACCTGACGCCTCGAATCTTCGCTCCTCGTCCTCGTCAGCTTCATTGCAGCTCAGCCTGGTCGCTGATTGGCTGCAGTGGATGGATTGAAAGCAGCGCAGCCATTGGCTCGCGCTGCTGTCAATCACATCCGATGACGCGGCGCGCCGGGGGGCGGGGCCGAGTGATACAGCCAGCGGCTATAGCCGCTGGCTGTATCACGGGAGCGCGCCCGCAAGCACTCACCACCGTGCGAGGGAGCTCGCATGAAGGTGGTAAATGCTTGCGGGGAGGAGCTGAAACAGCCGCCGAGGGACCCCAGAAGACCAGGTTCGGGGCCACTCTGTGCAGAACGAGCTGCACAGTGAAGGTAAGTATAACATGTTTGTTATTTAAAAAAAAAAAAAAAAACAACTTTACAACCCCTTTAACAACAAAAACAAGGTGTGAGTGGAGCAGAACCGCAACATAATAGTTAGCTGAAGAAGAGATTGTCACCTCATGTATCCAAGAAATTACGTTTGCACTATTGAAGAAAATGACCAAAAAAAAAAGCCCATTGGAGAACCTAGGAGACAGCTAAAAGAAACAAAAGCAGTAAATCAAAGGAAATATTTTTCAGTTTAAAATACAAATTTATTTGAAAAAATGCATTTATTTAAATACATATAATGTGATGTTAACCACTTCAGCCCCGAATTTACCCCCTTCCTGACCAGAGCACTTTTTGCGATTCGACACTGCGTCGCTTTAACTGACAATTGCGCGTGGCTCCAAAACAAAATTGATGTCCTTTTTTTCTCCACAAATAGCGCTTTCTTTTGGTGGTATTTGATCACCCCTGCGCTTTTTATTTTTTGCGCTATAAACTCCTCCCTGCCCTGTTCATGGACTGAACTTGGGTCAAAGTAAGAACCCCAACACCAAGTCCCTGCACAGCACGAACTCTACGATGAGTACGTATACGCAACATGGCTTCAAAACGATCAGCTGGTCAAAACAAACTAACAGAACGCACTGAAAATCAAATATGTAATCTAAAAATACGCACTGAAAACCAGATACGAACTGACTACACGCACTGAAAACCAGATACAAACCCACTAGCACAAACTGAAGAGCAGTAACGATCTGAAAAAGCACAAGGCTGAAAAGCGCGAATCGTCTCTCACCAAACTTCTACTAACACTAACACTGGCTATTGAACTTCCTCTTTATAGTGCCGTCAAACGTGTTGTACGTCAGCACGTTCTTGACAATCGGAATTTCCGACAACATTTATGCGACCGTGTGTGTATGCAAGACAAGCTTGAGCCAACATCCGTCGGAAATAAATCCCAGGATTTCGTTGTCGGAATGTCCGATCGTGTGTGCGCAGCATTACAGGTGATTTATTCTTCAAAAGCACATACACTTTTGCACATTGGTACTGACTAGTATACTATGTTTCTCTTCTCCCTCAATTCTCTCCATCTGTGAGCTAATGTGACCCCAGTGCTGAGGGAGACAGGTACAGGAGGTTGAAACAAGGATGCTGTGTAGGCATCCTCCTTAGCAACTGACGAAATGATTGGTTGTTAGGATACCAGCGTCTAGAAAGTCCTAATGGTGCATAATGAAAACCCGTGGCTTTGTGTAATTAAAAGGCAGGCTTGATCCACCTGCTAGCTTATATACAATTTTTGATAAATTTTTAGGCATTTTGCCAAGGCATCCCTGAAGAAACCTCAAGGCACCCCAGGGTCCCTTGGCATCCTGTTTGAAAAAGGCCGCTCTAGAGGCAGGAGAACTCATGGGGGCATGGAGAGGACCTGTGGACAAGAAAACAACAAGCATAGAAAAATGCTAGGTGGGTCTACCTGCTCCAAGCAAAATGTTAGGTGGGTCTACCTGCTCCAAGCAAAATGTTAGGTGGGTTTACCTGCTTCAAGCTAAATATTAGGTGGGTCTACCTGCTTCAAGCAAAATGTTAGGTGGGTCTACCTGCTCCAAGCAAAATGTTAGGTGGGTTTACCTGCTTCAAGCTAAATATTAGGTGGGTCTACCTGCTTCAAGCAAAATGTTAGGTGGGTCTACCTGCTCCAAGCAAAATGTTAGGTGGGTTTACCTGCTTCAAGCTAAATATTAGGTGGGTCTACCTGCTTCAAGCAAAATGTTAGGTGGGTCTACCTGCTTCAAGCAAAATGTTAGGTGGGTCTACCTGCTCCAAGCAAAATGTTAGGTGGGTTTACCTGCTTCAAGCTAAATATTAGGTGGGTCTACCTGCTTCAAGCAAAATGTTAGGTGGGTCTACCTGCTCCAAGCAAAATGTTAGGTGGGTTTACCTGCTTCAAGCTAAATATTAGGTGGGTCTACCTGCTTCAAGCAAAATGTTAGGTGGGTCTACCTGCTTCAAGCTAAATATTATATGGGTCTACCTGCTTCAAGCTATTGTTGCACCAGGGCTTAATGATGCCATTAGTTACAAACCATTCTCATGATATAACAAGTCTGTGGTGACATAAGAAAGGTCTGCTCCTCTTTTATGTCATACTTCATTTAGTCTCCTGGTTGGATTAGAGTTTGGATTGATTGTTTTGTATAAAAAAAATTGAGCTAGATGCCAGTTAATGAATGGGTTCTGTTGGATTGTTAAAGATATTCCCTTTTCTTTAGGGGTTCCTCAATGATTTTTCACCACATAATAATTTGCTATTGTGATATGTAATATATGTTTTCACTTTTTTTGTTAGTTAATTGCTATGATCACTTGTTATTGTTATTTGTATATATAGTGAATAAAATTATGTGATATCTATCTATCTATCTATCTATCTATCTATCTATCTATCTATCTATCTATCTATCTATCTATCTATCTATCTATCTATCTATCTATCTATCTGTCGAGAGATATTCATTATCCAGCTTTACCCTGCACCTATACCATCTTTTAAACTTGCCCTTTATGCCATGTACACTTGTAGAAAATGTCCATGCAGTACTCATTGGTGGTAGCCAAAGGTTATGATGGTGGCTCTTGATATATGTGCAAGGCTGGTCACATCTCATACATGTTCCAGAATCGTACAGCTCTGAAGCCCCACTCCATACAACAAAATTCCACTTAATTTTACCAACAAGTCTCTACAGCTGTAATTTGGCATTACAGCATGCATCTGCTTCTTTAAAGGGAGAACAACCCTGTGGATGGTCTTTAAGCATCCACTGTCTACAGGTATCTTCCTAGTACTGTACACAATACTCTCAAGAGCTAAATTGGTTAATTCAGTAACAAATATTTAATTTAAGTGGTGGAAGTGAAAATGTACTAATTGAAGTCACCACTGTAAATTCCAGTATAATATTTTATACACTCCTACATGTAGGAGGAAATAGTGTAGGGTCTCGCTATTTATAGTTCAATAACCATGGAAGCAAAGATACAATACCCATTCCTCTGTACTGTATCACATGTGAAAATGCCTGTCCAGCAATATGTCGGTGGGCCCATGGCAACAGAGATGTGAGACGCTTAGCTCAGCTATTCATGTATTTTTTATTAACAGCTTACTTTGCCACCTTCCTGCAGATAAACTAAATAGTTTCCTTTTCTTGGAAAAAATGTAATGTGCATTCTGAAATGGACCAAACGAAGACAACTCAGTAAACAAATAAATCATGCATCACCATCATCATCATTATCATCATCATCAACATCATCATCAGCTGGCCTAAAAACATAGATTTCTGCAAGAGTTTTGCATAATAAAGCACTGCAAAGGATTGCATCCAGGATGAAAGTGTAGTAGCCAATAGCAACCAATAAAATGTTTACTGCAGCTAGATCAGAAAAAGATGCATTCTTATTGGTCACTTTAGGTTACTTGCCTCAAAAACAAGCTTTTAAAGCAACAATCTACCCTCAGTATACATTAAACTTCACCCAACCTAACCCTCCAAAAAATAAAATCATTAACACTTGTCCCTGTGTCAAAATAAAAAATAATACTTATTACACCATGAATTTTAACATTGTCTTGTTTGAAGCATAATTTCTTATATTTCTATAGCTGTAATTCTCCAGTGCTGCCATCTTAAAGAGGAAGTAAAGGGCTTTTTTTTGTTCTGACCTGCAAAAGTAAAGGCATAATGTGCTAGTATGCATTGCATACCAGCACATTATGTTAAACTTACCTGCAAACTAAGCCCTCGTCGTCCCTGCTGGAGGCTGCATCCATCTTCCTTCCCGATCCGCGGACTCTGGCTGTGTGACTTGTGTCACGGCACAGGTTTTCTGAAGAAACGGTACGGGTGGCTGTTCCTTCAGAGCACATGCGCCTAATACGTAATCGGCTGCATATACAGTAAATATCTCCTAAACAGCGTACGTTTAGGAGATATTTATAGTACCTTATTATAGGCTTACCTATAGGTTCAAACAATACACAGAAGTTAACTTTCTCTTAAATGCAGATCTAGCGCATGTGCATACACACCACAAGTCTCAGGGCACCTGGCAGGGATATAATTTAGTCTGTTGGTAAGAGCACCTGAAAGCCACACACAAGGGACACAATTCCTCTCTTCCTCACTCTTCACCTCTCACTTCTAACCCCGCTATATCTCCTGACCTCTCAGCAGCATCCACTGACAGTGATGATGGTGTAGCAAAGGGTGTCACAGTTACTTGCAACACGTCTGCCAGCAGCACACCATGAGCTGTAGAGTATAGCAGGCAAATTTCTCTGCCCCAGCTGCTGCAGCGCAAAAAAATATATACTCTCTGCCACCTGCATGCAGGGGACAGAGGACACTACAGTGGGGGGTGCAGGGGATAGAGGACGCTACAGTGGTGGGGGCAGGGGATAGAGGACACTACAGTGGGGGGTGCAGGGGATAGAGGACACTACAGTGGTGGGGGCAGGGGATAGAGGACACTACAGTGGGGGGTGCAGGGGACAGAGGACTCTACAGTGGGGGGTGCAGGGGATAGAGGACACTACAGTGGGGGGTGCAGGGGACAGAGGACACTACAGTGAGGGTACAGGGGACAGAGGACACTACAGTGAGGGTGCAGAGGACAGAGGACTCTACAGTGGGGGGTGAAGGGAATAGAGGACACTACAGTGGGGGGTGCAGGGGACAGAGGACTCTACAGTGGGGGGTGCAGGGGACAGAGGACACTACAGTGGGGGGTGCAGGGGACAGAGGACACTACCGTGGGGGTGCATGGGCAGAGGACATTACAGTAGAGGGGGGGTGCAGGGGACAGAGGGCACTACAGTGGAGAGTGCAGGGGACAGAGGGCAGTACAGGGAGGGGGGGTGCAGGGGACAGAGGGCACTACATTGGGAGGGGGGCAGGGGACAGAGGGCACTACAGTGGAGGGTGCAGGGGACAGAGGGCACTACAGTGGGGGGTGCAGGGGACAGAGGACACTACAGTGGGGGGTGCAGGGGACAGAGGGCAATACAGTGGGTGTGGCAGTGCTGGGCACTGGTGAGGCTGCATTGCTGGGCACAGGTGAGGCTGCATTGCTGGGCACTGGTGAGGCTGCGTTCCTGGGCACTGGTGAGGCTGCATTCCTAGGCACTGGTGAGGCTGAGATGTGGGCACAGGGGAGGCTGCATTCCTGGGCACGGGTGAGGCTGCATTTCTGGGCACAGGTGATACTGCATTGCTGGGCACTGATGAGGCCACATAGATGGGCACAGCTGAGCCCTGCATTCTTTAAGTAGCTCACACCTGAGCCCTGGGGCTCTCTGGGGACCTTGATGTAAGGAAGAGGCTCTCTGGGGACCCTGATGTAAGGGGGAGGCTCTCTGGGGACTCTGATGTAAGGGGGAGGGAGCTCTCTCAGGAACCTGACATACGGAGGATCCACACTTAGATACAGTATCTCACAAAAGTGAGTACACCCCTCACATTTTTGTAAATATTTTATTCTATCTTTTCATGTGACAACACTGAAGAAATGACACTTTGCTACAATGTAAAGTAGTGAGTGTACAGCTTGTATAACAGTGTAAGTTTGCTGTCCCCTCAAAATAACTCAACACACAGCCATTAATGTCTAAACCACTGGCAACAAAAGTGACTACAACCCTAAGTAAAAATGTCCAAATTGGGCCCAAAATGTGAATATTTTGTGTGGCCACCATTATTTTCTAGCACTGCCTTAACCCTCTTGTGCATAGAGTTCCCCAGAGCTTCACAGGTTGCCACTGGAGTCCTCTTCCCCTCCTCCATGACAACATCAAAGGGCTGTTGGATGTTAGAGACCTTGCACAACTCCACCTTCCGTTTGAGGATGCCCCACAGATGCTCAATAGGGTTTAGGTCTGGAGACATGCTTGGCCAGTCCATCACCTTTACCCTCAGCTTCTTTAGCAAGGCAGTTGTCTTCTTGGAGCTGTGTTTGGGGTCTTTATGTTGGAATACTGCCCTGCGGCCCAGTCTTCGAAGGGAGGGGATCATGCTCTGCTTCAGTATGTCACAGTACATGTTGGCATTCATGGTTCCCTCAATGAACTGTAGCTCCCTAGTGCCGGCCGCATACATGCCGCCCCAGACCATGACACTCCCACCGCCATGCTTGACTGTAGACAAGACACACTTGTCTTTGTACTCCTCACCTAGTTTTCCGTCACACACGCTTGACACCATCTGAACCAAATAAGTTTATCTTGGTCTCATCAGACCACAGGACATGGTTCAGGTAATCCATGTTCTTAGTCTGCTTGTCTTTTTGAGGGGACAGCAAATTTACACTTTTATACAAGCTGTACACTCACTAATTTACATTGTAGTAAAGTATAATTTCTTCAGTGTTGTCACATGAAAAGATATAATAAAATATTTACAAAAATGTGAGAGGTGTACTCACTTTTGTGAGATACTGTATGTAACAATATTTTATATATAATATATATATACTGTGTATATATATATATATATATATATATATATATATATATATATAGTCAGGTCCATAAATATTGGGACATCGACACAATTCTAATCTTTTTGGCTCAAATGGCTCAATGGATTTGAAATGAAACAAACAAGATGTGCTTTAACTGCAGACTTTCAGCTTTAATTTGAGGGTATTTACATCCAAATCAGGTGAACGTGTAGGAATTACAACAGTTTGTATATGTGCCTCCCACGTTTTAAGGGACCAAAAGTAATGGGACAATTGGCTGCTCAGCTGTTCCATGGCCAGGTGTGTGTTATTCCCTCATTATCCCATTTACAAGGAGCAGATAAAAGGTCCAGAGTTCATTTCAAGTGTGCTATTTGCATTTGGAATCTGTTGCTGTCAACTCTCAATATGAGATCCAAAGAGCTGTCACTATCAGTGAAGCAAGCCATCATTAGGCTGAAAAAACAAAACAAACCCATCAGAGAGATAGCAAAAACATTAGATGTTGCCAAATCAACTGTTTGGAACATGCTTAAAAAGAAAGAACGCACCGGTTAGCTCAACAACACCAAAAGACCCGGAAGACCATGGAAAACAACTGTGGTGGATGACCGAAGAATTATTTTCCTGGTGAAGCAAACAACATTTAAAAAAGGCTTCACAGCTCAAGAACACCATCCTATGGACAGATGAGACCAAGATCAACTTGTACCAGAGTGATGGGAAGAGAAGAGTATGGAGAAGGAAAGGAACTGCTCATGATCCAAAACATACCACCTCATCAGTGAAGCATGGTGGTGGTAGTGTCATGGCGTGGGCATGTATGGCTGCCAATGGAACTGGTTCTCTTGTATTTATTGATGATATGACTGCTGACAAAAGCAGCAGGATGAATTCTGAAGTGTTTCGGGAAATATTATCTGCTCGTATTCAGCAAAATGCTTCAGAATTCATTGGACGGCTCTTCACAGTGCAGATGGACAATGACCCGAAGCATACTGCGAAAGCAACCAAAGAGTGTTTTAAAGGAAAGAAGTGGAATGTTATGCAATGGCCAAGTCAATCACCTGACCTGAATCCAATTGAGCATGCATTTCACTTGCTGAAGACAAAACTGAAGGGAATCCCCAAGAACAAGCAGGAACTGAAGACAGTTGCAGTAGAGGCCTGGCAGAGCATCACCAGGGATGAAACCCAGCGTCTGGTGATGTCTATGCGTTCCAGACTTCAGGCTGTAATTGACTGCAAAGGATTTGCAACCAAGTATTAAAAAGTGAAAGTTTGATGGATGATTGTTAATCTGTCCCATTAGTTTTGGTCCCTTAAAAATGGGGAGGCACATATACAAACTGTTGTAATTCCTACATCATTCACCTGATTTGGATGTAAATACCCTCAAATTAAAGGGGTTGTAAAGGTAATTTTATTTTTTTTTTTAAAATAACTAACATGTCATACTTACCTTCACTGTGCAGCTCGTTCTGCACAGAGTGGCCCAGAACCTGCTCTTCTGGGGTCCCTCGGCGGCTGTTTCAGCTCCTCCTCGCAAGAACTAACCACCTTAATGCGAGCTCCCTCGCATGGTGGTTAGTTATTGCGGGCGCGCTCCCGTGATACAGCCGGTGGCCATAGCCGCTCACTGTATCACTCGGCCCCGCCCCCCGGCACGCCGCGTCATCGGATGTGATTGACAGCAGCGCGAGCCAATGGCTGCGCTGCTTTCAATCCATCCACTGCAGCCAATCAGCGACCAGGCTGAGCTGCAATAGAGATGACGGGAACGAGCAGCGGAGATTCGAGGTGTCAGGTAAGTAAAACGGGGGGGCTGGGGGCGGCGGTATTGTCAAAAGTTTTTTCACCTTAATGCATATAATGCATTAAGGTGAAAAAATTTTTACCTTTACAACCCCTTTAAAGCTGAAAGTCTGCAGTTAAAGCACATCTTGTTTGTTTCATTTCAGATCCATTGTGGTGGTGTATAGAGCCAAAAAGATTAGAATTGTGTCAATGTCCCAATATTTACGGACCTGACTGTATATATATATATAAATATATATATATATATATATATATATATATATATATATATATATATATATATATATGTATATGTATATGTATATATATATGTATATGTATATATATATATATATATATATATATATATATATATATATATGTATATATATATATATTTATATATATATATATTTATATATATATATTTATATATACATATAACACACACACACGTATATTATATACATGTGTCCACCCAAGGGTATGACTTTCTTTACTTCCCTGCTATGGGCTCTAGCCCCAGATCTTTTGTAGACCTAGCAACGCCCCTGGTTAGACGTGACAATGCATGCATCAGTGGCACAAGCTCTCTTGTGTTCCCGCTGGAGCATATTCTGCATGACATTATGGACAGGGCACTCGAGGCAGAGCAATGAGAGAAAGAGGACTTTATTTCCTCTCAAGGCCCGCTTTATGCAGACACCATTCTTGCAACACCACAGAACACACAAGAGAAGAGGGAGGAGGAGAAGGATTCTGTCAGTTTTGGAGTCATAGAAGCAGATGAAAACATACATTAAACCTTAAGAGATGGTTTTCAGTCCTCAGAAACCTAGGGAGAAGTAGTGGCTGGGAGGAGGCAGTTTCAGATACTCTAATCCTCAGTGACTGCGAGGACTCTGCTTCTCATGCCTTTGCAAGCTTGCGGTGCATGAGCTCCCTCATTCTTCAAAGCCTGCAAAAGGACCCAAGAATTTGTGGTATCAAGGAAGAGGATCATTATTGACTGGCAACCCTCCTTGACCACTTTTTCAAGGGGAGAGACTCCAAATTCATCCAGCCCTCACAGAGAGAGCACAAGATTAAGTATAAACCTTAAAGAGGAGTTTATGTAATGCCTTCCAGACTCCGGTAGGTTACAGTCTCATGGAAAAGCTAGTTTTTGAGCTTTCTGTTGGTCAAAGGAGGAGCGGTGGAGAAGGGTGCCCCCTCAGTCATGCTTTTCAAATTTTTTTTAGTCCTCAGTGCCCAGCGCTGTCAGCTTCCACATTCCATAGTGTCTGCATCATATGGTGGAAGATTAGGGGCAAAAACAGACATGGAGAGCTTTCCAGTGGACAATTCACTGGGTTTCTGGGTCATTAGAATAGACCACTGGCCAGAACTTGCCCAGTATGCAGTTGAGCTGCTGGGCTGTCCTGCATACAGCATGCTTTCCGAATGGGCATTCAGTGCTGGTGGAGGTTTTGTGTCAGATAAAAGAGAGTGTTTGTCCACAGACGCCATTTACCAGCTGACATTTGTAAACAATCAATCAGTTCTGGATTAGCAGCAGCTATCAAGTCCCTGATGCTGATGTCGCTGATTAAGTTGGGATAGCGAATCTCTGCAAGATTGTCTAGACTGCCTAGCTTTGTGGGTGTTGATTTTATCTTGAAGCCATTTTTGGTATAGTTTTCATTGGCACAATTAACACCCAAGGACCAATTTTTCTGCACCTGTTTGACAGGGGCATCAAATTTCAATTTTCTACAGCAAGGCCTCTTCTTGCTTTCATCAAGAGTACCTCTAGAAGGTTACATGGGGGAAGGCACCAACAACACCCAAAGACCAATTTTTCCGCACCTGTTTGACAGGGGCATCAAATATAAAGTTTTTACAGCAAGGCCAATTCTTGCTTTCATCAAGAGTACCTCTAGAAGCTTAAAAGTTTCTCTAAAAATTGGTCTTTGGGTATTGTTGGTGCTCCCCCCCCCCCCCCCCGAAATCACCAACAATACCCAAAGACCAATTTTTCGGCAACTGTTGATGGGGGTATGAAATTTAGACTTTTTACAGCAAGGTCAATTCTTGCTTTCATCAAGAGTGCCTCTATAGAGTTACAGTGTGAAGGCACCACCAGCACCCAAAGCCCAATTTTTCCGGCACCTCTTACTTTTATCCAAAGTCTGCGAAACAGACACCAGACTTTATTTAAAAAAATGTTAATCTTGGCCTGAGAGTGCTATAATTTGGCTTCTTCACATAAGGCTTGCTCACTGGGGTGCAAAACTTTTTAATTTCCATTCAAAGTCTGCCAAAGAGACACCAGAATGTATCCAAAAAATGTCTAAACTTGTTCCAAGTGTAATAAAATGTGGCCTCATCATACAGATTGGCTCCCCAAGCTGTTGTTTATTAAATAAATGTCAGTTTTGTTGCAGCAGGTTCTATACACTGTACAGATGCACAACTTTACAGGCAGACTACTGTAACCCCCAGGCACTATATTTAAAGGAATTTTTCATTTTTATTATTCCACTTTAAGTATCATTAAAATCACTGCTCCTTATAAAACTATCTTTTTAAAAAGTTTTTTTTGCATTGGTATATGTCCTCCAGGACAGTACCCGGGCCCCAATACCATTAATATGGCTAATTACTTGCATATAAGCCTTCAAAATAGGGACTTTTGATTTTCCTGTCAGGGTCCCATAGACTTCAACAGGGTTTGTCATTCGGTGCAAACTTTTGCAATGTTCAAGAGTTCTGGCACGCACCAAACCGAGAGGTGTTTGGCCCATCACTATAAATAGCATATTGGCTTGTAGAGATGGGTCAAACACCCCCCTGTTTGGTTTACACCAGAACTCCCGAACAGAGAAAAAGTTCTGAACCGAATGGCGAACCCTATTAAAGTGTTAATAAACCCACAACAGTAAAATCTGTCTGTATATGCAGAATAGCATGCTTGTTATACTCACTGTGGAACTTAAAGTGGAACTGCAGTCTGCTCACATAATTTGTAATAAACACGTCTTTGCGATTCTAAAGCTTCCCTACAACCACTTTGCATATTATTTTATATATACCGTGATTCTGTATTTGCCAAATATGCTGTAGAAATCTCCCTCCACTAAGTCTGGCTGCATTCATTTTAACTGTGGGCATCTGAAGCTGCTGCCTGTTCACTTCCTGAATTTACACAGAGGCACACCTCCAGCTCTGCAGCTCTCATTGGCTCTCTTTTGACTCCCCCCCCTCTTCCTGGCACACTTTCACAAGAGTGAGAGCGAGAGCTGTGCATGATGTCATATGCCTAGTCTTTTTAGCAGACAAGAAACAGGACGTGGGGTATTTACTGGCAGAAAATTTTACTAACCAAAGTTAAAACAACATGGGCAGAAGATTTAATAGATGGAAAGTTGAAAACAATTTCTGAAGGTCTGCTTTAAGGGGTTATAGCAAAGAGGGAAGACACATTAAGGAGAGATATCAATGCTGCTCACCCCAATATGGACAAGAAAAATGGGAAAGAGTCCCCCGAGCGGGGTTTTTAGGCAGCTAACTATAGATATGAGCAAAGCATTAAGTAAAATATTAGAATTCTTTATTGAAAAGTAATGGATAGGTATAACAACATATAAATATAAATTAAGAGCTCAAGTGGGGAAATACCCATACCAAATACAGATAATAGCAAACATATAGGTTATACACAGCATGTGATAAGGCTATTGCACAACAAACTGACGCGTTTCCACTCATGTATTTTGGGGTCTCTTCAGAGGATGCGTTTGCTAAGGCAAAAAGAAAAATTTATAATAGTATGTCCAGCTTATTTAAAAGAGTTATAGCATAGGTAAGTTTGTTTAGCAACATGTTTAGTAACATTTTGCACATAATTACCACTGAGTTTGGATGTACCCCTCGATCAGAGCCTCCCCACATAGCAGCTAGACCATCCAGTGTGCCCGCACATAGCAGCACCCCGGAAGAGGGGGGAACAGGAATCCATTTTATATGGCTTGCAAGGAGTCACACGTGTAATTGCCCACCCACCGACACGCCACGGGGGAGGTGGGGCCGGAACCTGTCAGAGCGTTAGCTCATGAATAAACCCATGCTTTAAGGGGTTAATCCTCTGTATTGTGTAAAAAGGCTCTTTAATCCAATATGCACACATCCTCCCTCTCCTGCAGGTTCTCTCTTGGCAAGGCCAGATAATACACAGTAATAGGGCGTACACACGGTCGGACTTTGTTCGGACATTCCGACAACAAAATCCTAGAATTTTTTGCGACGGATGTTGGCTCAAACTTGTTTTGCCTACACACGGTTGCACAAAGTTGTCGGAATTTCCGATCGACAACCACGCGGTCACATACACCACGTACGACGAGACTAGAAAAGGCCGGTTCAGAACCAAGCGCGGCACCCTTTGGGCTCCTTTTGCTAATCTCGTGTTAGTAAAAGTTTGGTGAGAGATGATTCGCGCTTTTTCAGACTCGTGGCTTTCAGATCGTTTTCTGCCGTTCAGTTTGTGCTTGTGGGTTTGTATCTGCTCTTCAGTGCATGCAGCAAGTTCCGCGTGACTTTAGGTAGTCATTGTATTCTTGTTCGTTCGTTACTGGTTTTCAGGTCGCTCTTCACAGGCCTTGCTGTTCTTCAGTGTGTTCTGTTACTTCGTTCTGAGCAGCCGACCGTTTTCTAGCCATGTTTTGTATGCGTACTCCTCGGTAGAGTTCGTGCTGCGCGGGGGCTTGGTGTTGGGGTCCTGACCTTGACACAAGTCCAGTCCATGAACAGGGTGGGGAGGAGTTCATGGACCAAGAATTGGTTGCTCCAGCGTGACCAGTTCTCTCATATGCCTTTGCTCCGTGAGATCTGTGAGAATAATCCTGATGATTTCAGGAACTTTCTCAGGATGACGGACCCCGTATTTCACCGTCTGTTGGCTTCGCTGACCCCTTATATTAGCAGGCAGGATACCTGCATGAGGCAAGCCATCACTCCGGAGCAGAGGCTCGTCGCTACCCTGTGGTATTTGGCCACAGGGAGAAGCCTGCAGGACCTCAAGTTCTCGACAGGCATCTCCCCCCAGGCTCTTCTTTGTGGACATTTACTACTTGTGTTTGTTTGAGCTGACCCTGACAGAAATGTGTGGAGTCCAGAAAATGTCGTGATTGTGTAACCTTATACAAAGCACTGTTGGCTGTTATTTATTAAATGCAAAGACACTTTTCACTACAAGTGCACTTGCAACTGCACTGAAACAGCACTTGTAGTGCAAAGTGGATTTGCCCTTAGAAAATTACCCCCATTTTCTCATAAAACAACAATTACATCACCCCAAAAGTGTTGTAGCGTTGAGACAATAATCCACACATTCTTGATGAACAATCTTTTTAATACCTGCACAATCACATGTGCATTTACCAAAGGTTTTTCTGAGAAACCAACATGTTTGTTGTATAACAATTTTTGTGGTGTCATTATCCAAAATCAAAATGTCCATTTTATAGAAAACAGGCCTGTGTAAAACCAACAAGAAAGACACAAATCTTGATCTTACAAACGTCACATTTGGTAGAACTGGAAGGCAATATCAGACATGAGTATTTAGGAACTGTGTTTGATATTGCGTTCAGATGGGGGGAAATCACCCCTGGAAAAGCCAATTTCGGAAGATGCACACAAATTTCCCAATGTCAACATGTGCTAGCTGCCATCACGGAGGATCAAGGGATGTGTTTTGGGGGAGAAAGCCCTTCCTCACCGCTACTTTATTATTGAGGAAGGGGTTGCACCCCCAAAATGCGTCCATTGATCTCCCGTGATGGCAGATAGCACATGTTGACACACTGTGTGCATCCTCCAAATTTGGCTTTGGGAAAAATCACAAAAACATTTCGCACATTGTAGCACACAAAAGAAGAAAGTGATTTGGAGGGGTTTTAAACTCGCCCCAAAACATCAATGATATTTTTATATTTTGGAATAACATCATTGATGTTTTGCTTGATGATTTCCAGTTGTAAATTACACCCCATGATCTCCCCGATCAGGATCTGGGCACTTTCGGATGTGAAAGGATCTGGATCCACAACCTCACGATCACCTAAAAAGAGAGGAAACCCAAAATAAATTAGGTTTAAAAAAAATGCCGCCATCCATCTCTTATCTGAGCCTGTGGTTGCAGACACTCACCTGTTGTGGTGACTAGTTCCACCACGTCTTCATCCTCCTGCTCAGCTTGTGTTGGGGGGATTTCCCCTTCTTCCAGAGGGGGGGGGGGCTCTGGTCTCCTCGGATGAGGGGTGTCCTCCGAGTCTTTTCTCCCCTATGTAAAACAAAAATGGTATAATTAGCACACAGATATTTAATGTCAGAACTATATAGATGAAACATTGCTTGGAAGTGGGGTACAATTGTCAATTTTAGCAGAGTTCCAAGATATATCTTTTTTAGTGTCCTTTGTCAAGCTGCAATATTTAACCTGTTTAGTACAAGCTTCACAGATGTAGCCCCCCCTATAGTATACACTGGAGCACCTGTGTGCCCCCCCTAATAAAAATGGTGTTCTTTTGTCCCACACTAGTGCTCCAGTGTCCAGATGTGAAAACAGCTGCTCAGTGTCCTCTCCTTACACAGAATCTAGTTTGCATTTCATTCTAGTAACAAAGCCATCTACACAACCCAATTCTTTGAAGCCAAGCATAGGGCATCAAAATGGTGGCCAAATGCATATGGCCTAAACAATGGTATTTTATAGTCCGAAATAAAAATGTGTGATCCTGACTCGGTTAAGTTGATGATAGGCAACTCCTATCCTCATATTGATTAGTGGTTCCAAATTAATAATAACTACTGCAGTAGGAAACAGACACAAAAGATACGCTCAGCATCTTTCCAAATTACTGTTCTGCTTTATTATGACGCAATTGAAGGTTTTTATGCACATGATTACGTAGGTATCACATTAATATTACAATTGTAGGTTTATCGTAACAAGGGGCGTTACATAGGCAGGCTTATTCTAATCAGGACTCGAAAGAATGTAAACATTTACTGAAAACATTATTAGTGCTGTGTGCACAGTGAGGGCAGTGTGCGATACATACAAAATACAATACAATTATATACAGAACCTACACATTTCCATTACAGTCTCCCCTCTTTTGATCAATATTTTGATCACTAACCATACCTGCAATCACCTTTAACCTGGAACCTCCACACACTTAGGTGGAGGTAGTCCTGGCCAAAGAGGCAAAAAACTCCATTGTGGAGAAAATAATAGCTGAGCAACTTTTTCATTACAAAATGACTTTTCATTGTGAAAAACAAATGATTGATAAGACATATTTACAGAGTACTGGCTGTACACTCCTGTGGCCAGAATGGCCTTCTAGCTTAATTGTGAGCATGCTGACTTATCAGCATATGTAAACACAGACAATTCTACATAAAATGGAAGACGTACAAAAGACAAAATATGACTTCAACATGGCTAAACTACTTTTCAAATATATATATATCCCTTACAATTAAAGTCATTTAATCAAAAAGTACCCTAGACTGTGATCACAAGAGGGAAACAAATCAAACACAGAGATTTCTTTAATTTAGTCATTTTTTCAGTGTCTGGTGTGGATCCAGGTGACTTTTTCTTCACGTTTTGCAAAAACTGTACATGAAATAGATGCTGTATTGAGTCTCCAAACTTTTCCTTATATATAAATGTCTCTTAACAATCCACAAGTCATCTGGCTTTAGTTTTAGATCCTTCCAAACTTTTAGGATCTGGAATTGGGGAGAAAACACATAAATGAGTTTGTCAAAAAACCTTAAAAGATCAGCAACATTCTCTGTGAGATCCGAATGAAGGACTTCAGCTGCTGAGACAAAATATAAGCAAGCGAGTAACACACTCCCAAACCAAATCCCATAGGGAGAGAGTCCAACATCCCCCTTAGGGGCTTCATAAAATATAAGAAAACATTCAGGCAAAGGTTTTCTAGTTTCTTACTCTACTTTTTCCGCTACATTGTAGACAGTAAGGGGTGTAAAAATAAAACCTCAAAACTTCTATTAAGGACTCTCCTATAAAAAATGATTTCCTCTGTTACTCTCTGTACTTTCTGCACTCTATATTTACAAACTACTTCTGATAACACGTTTTACTGTGGCCTTTGCAGTAGCATTTGCCACTGGACATCAAAAAAACATGTCCATACAGACAAAATGCATACTCGTAAGATCCTGACTTGGGCATCTGGATTTATCTTTTGTAATCTCTGGAAGGGATGTTCAGCTTTTGGTAACACCTTTGGTAACAGGTAAAACAAGAAGTGGTATGTTATAAAAACAACTGTGGAGAACCCTGGCTCTATCCCACGCTCATTTACTAAGGCAGCCATAACTTCTTGTGACTGATGACACGGTCCATGTGTCAAGCTGGAGGGAAAAGATTGGCTGGCAGACATAAATGATCACCTTTTCCAAAGTCCTATTTCATAAGAAGTTGCCCCCTGTGGACCACTTGTTCTTCTCGTTCTGGGGTCCTTAAAGTTGAATTATTAATCCCAGCTATACTGGGCCAGAACTAGGGTGGAATCTGTGTGTTGCACAGACCCATCAAGTGTCCGGGGCTGTAAATGCAGCATCCTTAGTCACCTGGTCTGCTTCCATGTGTGAAAGTTAATATGGCTACCTCAGCAAGAACCTGGAAGGCTGAAAACAGCCAATCAAATTAACTTGGCATGCTTGGTTGGTTTACCTGCCGAAGTAAAAACAAACTTCTGGCCCTTTAAATGGAACCAAAAGCTCTCTATATCTCGACTATCTATATAAATATACACTCTTTTTTATAGCTCACAGGCTTTGCTAAAACATGGAGCTCTGCTTCTTGAGCTGGGGAAAAAGGATCCAATGACTTTGAATACAGAGTATCCTTCTGGGTGATAAACTCCATACTCAAATCTACAAAAAATCAAATATCTGGGTCTTCAGGGAGTGTGTCCCGCACTGGGCTCACAGCAGCTGATTCCTACACCATCAATTTAACACATGTGTCTTTTCCTCTCTTTTGAATAAATGTACGCATTTTTCATTGTTAGATTTGTACATAAATAAACTCATATTTTAAACCTTTCATTAGACAAACATTTAGTAAGCTGTATATTTGCTGCGCAGAATGTCGGACCATTAAAAATTAAATGTTTGACCAAAACAATATCTAACTTTGTCTAATAGCACCTTTGCATAAAAGCTACAGCTCTGATATATCGGGATGAACCCTTCATTACTGGGTCCAGCTTGCATAAATATATTACAATGGCTTGTTTTCTATCATGCTATTTGTGTAAGAACTCCAGTTTCATGTTTCAAAAGACAACTTCTTCCTGGCAATATTATAATAAATGATAACAATACCCTGCAGTCATGCAGAGATGCCCATAAATCCAAAATATTCTTCTGCTTATACCACTGTACTTACAAGGAAAAGGGGCACATCATTTCACAATTCACACATTCTGCTTTGGATTTCAAAAATAAAAATAAATGAAACAAAAGGATCAACAATCTGTATGATGGACCAGAAAGCATCAAAAACTATAAAACAACTGGCTGCAGGTGGCATCTATCCTAACAGGGTGTGTGGATTTGAAGTGATGGGTCTGTCACATCCAAATTCCACTTATTATTACTCTCACATCATGGACTGACATCAAGTTATTATCAAAAACCTTAAAATTTCATTTTTGTAGAAAAACTTCTTATGTATTCCATCCATCTTGGCTTTGTTAAATACTATGGCAGCTTTATTCCAAATAACAACCTCATCTTAATTTTTTTTTCTCTCAATAAGGGCTTATTGTATAAATGTAAAATTACAAAATTGTTATCTTAATCTAAACTAATCTCATTTTTACAAATTTCCCCAATAACCTGGATTTCATTTCCAACCAAAGGTTGTCTAAACCAGTTTCAATATATCTATATTATTAATAAAATTGTTAAACTCATATTAGAAATTAATACTCATTACTTAATTTTACTTAATTTCCCTTTTTTAAATGCACTGTTTCCACTATCAAAGGATATTCAATTTGTGTAATACACGGTTAAATGTAACCTTCATTTTACCATGTTTGGAAAACAGATTCAAAATAATTGTGATCACATTGTTTACCATTAGATTCGTTAACCCGGCACATGTTTTGTCTAAAAAACTGGAATTGGCATGGTGTCCTTCCAGCTTATCACTGACCTCTCAGGGACATTCTTTCAGGAGAGCACAAAGGAGGGGATCACATCTGCGTACATGACACACACAAGCAAAAGAACTAAAGGTCCCAGCATTCGCACACACATACACCAATATCTCTCTCACTTTCTTTTAACTCTCATTAATATTTTCCTGTCTAAATTCTACTTTCCTTATTTTGTTCAGATATATTTTATATCTAGCTTCTATGATCAGATGGGCAGCCAGAGTGCTCATCCCATCTTCCCTCTCTGACAACATATAAAGTATTCTGTTTTAACTCTCATTTCTCTGTTTCTGACTTTTACTAGTTGTAGTGCCTGACTCCAAATTCATCCCACAACTTAACATGAAAATGTCCCTTTCTGTCTAGTGTTAATGTCACCCTTGATCCATCCTGCTCACATAGATAGCTGTTTCTCTAGCTGTTTACTCTGCATGATTTTTAGTCCCTGTGGACCTTGGTAACCCAGTTACCCATTGTGGATCCATGTCCACTCTAACCATTAATCTAGGGGCTCAGTATAGGCGGAACCACACCTTCGGTTCATATATAGCGCTCCTCTTGCGCTGGGCTTTTTTGAGGGTCTCTTACCCTTCATTCCCTTACTTAATTCAATGCCCATAATGACTGGCCAGTCTTCTCTCTTCTCTACGTGTGCCTATACCCTCTTGCCTCTAAACTACTTTATCTAGCAGATGTACTACATATACCTGTGAACAGCACTATTCTTCCCTTTCTTATCTATAACACTCCAATGGACAATAGACAGGGACAACATAACATATAACCACCAATCAATACAGTTCGATTAAGGGGAGTAAAATAGGTACCCTTTGTCCCGAAAATGCCTTACCGATCAAGGAAGTCTGATAACTCAAATGTAAGCAAAAGGCTTACCTCAGCCAGGCTGATTATCAGAAATTCCCGGATCGTCTCAAGCTCCTCGTTTCGGATACTCAGGGTCACCTGGAATCCCCTCCTGGCTGGCTCGCCATGCTGACTCGGTTAAATTGATGATAGGCAACTCCTATCCTCATATTGATTAGTGGTTCCAAATTAATAATAACTACTGCAGTAGGGAACAGACACAAAAGATATGCTCAGCATCTTTCCAAATTACTGTTCTGCTTTATTATGACGCAATTGAAGGTTTTTATGCACATGATTACGTAGGTATCACATTAATATTACAATTGTAGGTTTATCGTAACAAGGGGCGTTACATAGGCAGGCTTATTCTAATCAAGACTCGAAAGAATGTAAACATTTACTGAAAACATTATTAGTGCTGTGTGCACAGTGAGGGCAGTGTGCAATACATACAAAATACAATACAATTATATACAGAACCTACACATTTCCATTACAGTCCGAAAGAATAATGTGCCCATGAACATGAAAGTTGCCATTTTAAACTGTACAACAGTTCCTAAAAGAACATGGAGCAGCACGAACGTAAGAAACATAAAGAATAGGAACACAGCACAACTACTTACTTTTTTGCAGCACTCTCCGGATCTTTCTGTACTGCTCATGTTCTCGTAATTTCAGGTCCGACCACCGCTTCCTGAGCTGATCTTTCGATCGTCGTACCCCGATATTCCGGTGCAGACTCCTGACCACTTTCGCCATGATCTTGGCCTTTCGGACATTGGGGTTGGGGTAAGGCCCATACTGTCCATCATAGTCGGCCCTCTTCAGGATGTCCACCATCTCCAACATCTCCCCAAAGGACATATTTGAGTCCTTTAATCTCCTTCTGGATCGGGACGTTTCAGGCTCCGGCCTTTCCTCCTCCTCCTCGTTGCTACAATTAGCACGATCCTGCTGTCTATCCGCCATGTGCTCTTCCCCCACTGCGCCGAACGAAAAGGGGCAGGGAATAAACTCGAAAGAACGTCAGGGGCGGGCGGAGTTATACGCATGCGCAGTGTGTATAAATCGTAACACGCGCGCGTCTTACGTACGATCTGTGAGCAGAGGAAGGAGCATCGAAGACGCCGATCGTGCTAACGAAGGTAGGATCTAAACTTGGGCCTATACTGCTTCGAAATGGAAGCCTATATTGTAACAAGATTAGGGGAGTTTGGCCTGACATTAGGGTTTGTCTTGTGTTGTGTCTTGCAGAGAAAATGGATGGGTTCAATGACCACAATTTCCTGCCCCTGTTTATTGACAAATACAGGGAGCTGCCCTGTCTGTGGCAGGTCAGACACCCCCACTATAATCACAAACAGAAGAGGCAGGCAGCGCTGGAGAAACTGCTGGAGTTGGTGACGCCGGTGGTCCCCACAGCAACCATCACCTTTTTAAAAGCTAAAATTGGTGGCCTGAGGAGCACATATCTAAGGGAGCGCAAGAAGGTCACAGATTCCCAGAGGTCCGGAGCTGCAGCAGATGACGTTTATGTCCCCAGGCTCTGGTACTATGAGAGACTGCGATTTCTGTCAGACCACACTGAAGTCAGGGAATCCCTCTCCACTCTTCCTTCCACGCTTCCTTCCATACCAGCTGAGGCTTCCGATGTCCAACCTGGGCCTTCCAGCCAGGAAGAAGTGGAGGAGCCCAGCTGGAGTCAGGTATAGCATTCTTTTACAGATTTCTGGGCAATAAAGAAATGATGTTTACTAGATGTTATTATTAATCACTAATTGCTGATTGAAAAAAGTGTTTTACATATCAATAGACAGTAGTGGGCACCCAAAATTGGGACAAGAATGCAAAATGCTGAGCTCAGAAGGATAGTCGGTTATATTTGTTAACATTCAATTTGCAGCAGTCAGGAGGTGAAAATTGTGTGTGATTGATGGAAAAAATACTAAAACTATGTCCCTTTTTCATACACAGGAAGACCTCAGCCAGAAGGAGGCTGTGGAATGTGGCAGTCAGGAGGAGGCGGGGGTTAGTGTCAGCCAGGAGGAGGCAGGGATTAGTGGCAGCCAGGAGGAGGCGGGGCTAAGTGTCAGCCAAGAGAAGCCTGGGACAAGTCGCAGCCTGACTGAGTCTCAGGTTCCTCCCTTCCGCCTGCCATACAAAAGGGCCAGGAAGGCCACTCCCAGTCCTGTGCAGGATTCAGCATACAGGCTGATCCAGGAGGCTTCTGCGTCCCTCAGAGCCTTCCCCAGTCCTGCAGAGGCCTTTGCCTGCATGGCTGCCACAAAATTGCAGGGCATGCAGGAGGGCCAACGCAGGCTCTGTGAGGACCTGCTTTATAAAGTGCTACGTAAGGGGGAGAGTGGGGAACTAACACCCAAGACGGATGTCATTGAGATCGACGATCCTCCTCCTCCTCCTGCTGCCACAACTCCACCACCAGAGCCACCACGTGGAAGGAGGCGTGGAAAGAAGACCAAAGAGTGATGGCCCTGGGTTCAGTCTGGTCTGACAGAAGATGCAGTCTCTCGTATGACCAGAACCTGGGGACATAGATGTCATCTGCTGCTTTCCGGATCTCTGGGACTTCTGGACCAGACTGCCCTCCCTTAGATATGGACTCCTCAGGCCACCAATTTTGCTTTTAAATAATTGATGTCTGCCCTGGGGGTCCAAGGCTTCAGCCACTTCTGCAGTTTCTCCAGCGTTGCCTCCCTCTTTGTTTAGTTGTGACCCCTTAATAAAATTTTTTTAGGTAAATTCTACTCTCCTGTGTGTGTTTTCATCCAAAAAGGACAGTTTGTTGGTGAGTATTCAGGTACATTTCTAAAGTACAATGTGAAATTAGCAAGGGACAACAACACCAAACAATCTCCTACAGATTAAATAGAACAACATATTAGTGGTGTTGTGGGAACTTGTCACCAAAAACACACAAACATTTTCGGGAGTACAAATCAAAATCACCAAAAAAAAAAATATAAAAAAGAGAAACACAAAAAAAAAATTCTACATTAAAGCCAAAAAAAAAAAAATAAAATATACAAAAATATGTTGTCAGATGTGAGAAATCAAAATATATTGAGGGAATCCCGATAAATAGTAACGAAATAAGTTTGTGAGAAGTGTGTGTGAATATGAGCAGCAAAACTACGATATTCTTGTCACATTATAAAGAAGAAGAGAGTGCGCTGTATTAAACCATTTTGAACATTGCAGCGTGACGAAAGTTCTGTATCCATTGCGAACGCTAAGTTTACCAGAACGAGCTGTCCCGTGTCGGAATTTCTTCTGAGCATGCATGGCACTTTGTGCGTCGGGACAGGCCACACACGGTCGGAATTGACGTGATCGGATTTTGTTGTCGGAAAATTTTATCTCCTGCTGTCCAACTTTGTGTGTCGGAAAATCCGATGGAAAATGTCCGATGGCGCCCACACACGGTCGGAATTTCCGACAACACGCTCCAATCGGACATCGGAAAATCCGACCGTGTGTACGGGGCATTAGGGTAATATTCTCCTGCACATGCTCAGTTTGGTCTCTATTCCTGGAGAGAATATTTCCTGTCTTGAGCTGAGCTTTTCAGGTCACATGATATGACATCACACATGTGGGTTTGTATACAGATCCTAAATGACAGCCCAGTCCCTCCCTCCTCCTCCTCCATGCCCAGTAGCTTAAAAAGAACACAGTGGGTGGGATGTTAGATCTTAATTCATGTATGATCCGCCTCCCATCACAGCACATGGACACAGGCTATAGTGGAACTCTCCTCCTACTTGAACTCTCAGCACTGGACAGACCCCGCAGTTTATCACGTGACCATGGTATACAGACCAGCCAAAAAAGGTATATAGTGGCAGTATTTTAATATAAAAAATAGATTTATAAGCTGTGGGGATGGGAGGGGGGGTAACTATTTTCATATTACTGCGTTTAATGACACTTTAAAGTCTATGGGACTTTCTATGGGAAAAATCAGAAGTCCCCATTTGAAAGCTTATATGCAAGTTACTGGCCATAGAAAGGGTATTGGGGTCTGGGTACTGCCCTGGAGGACATGTATCAATGCGCACATTTTTTTTTTTTTTTTAAAGATCATTTTTACAGGAGCAATGTTTTTAATGATGCTTAAAGTGCAACAATAAAAATGAAAAATTTCTTTAAATATAGTGTATGGGGCTTAGTCTGCCTGTAAAGTGGCTCATTTGTACTGTTGATAGAACCTACTGCAGCACAAATTTCTGAGAAAGAAATAAAATTGAGTCAAATCACTTAATCATTTAAATTACTGGCAATACAATACCGTTTCAGCAATAGAAAAATGTAAAAAAAAACATCAGGGGAGTCCCCCTCCAATCTATACCAGGCCCTTTAGGTCTGGTATGGATTTTAAGCCCTTTTTTTAAAATTTTGGCGTGGGGTCCCCCCTATTATCCATACCAGACCCTTATCTGAGCATGCAGCCTTTCAGATCAGGAAAGGTTTGGGGGGTGAGCAAGTGACCCCCCCAAACCATACCAGGTACATGCCCTCAAAATTGGGGGGTGGGTGCTGTGGGGCAGGGGGCTCCCCCACCCCAAAGCACAAACCACCCTGGCCAGTGGTTGTGGTTGTCTGTGGACAGGGGCTTATCGGAATCTGGAAGCCCCCTTCAACAAGGTCCTGACCCCTCTATGTGAATGAGTATGGTGTACATAGTACCCCTACCCATTCACTAAAAAAGTGTAAAAATAAATAAAAACAGGAGGCAGTTCTTGACAATATCATTATTTTAAAAAAAAAAGCAGTGTCCCCTGATGTAAAACCATCATCAATCACGACATCGAAACCACCGCCACCACCCGAAAAAGAAAATGTTCTGCCATCGACTAAGGCAAACCGCCAAATGACTGGCTTGCTGTTTTCTGTTTTCAAATGAGTAGCTTGCAGATTCTGATAAGCCCCCTGCCCGCAGACCCCTACCACCACCGGCCACGGTTGTGGGGATGAGGCCCTTGTCCCCATAAACATGGGGACAAGGTGCTTTGGGGTGGGGGGGCAGAGCTTCCCCTGCCCCAAAGCACCCCCCCCCCCCATGCTAAGGGCCTGTGGTCTGTGCATAGGCACTGGCCTTCTCATACTTGACTTTTCTTACAATAGGTAATAACACTAGAGCTTGTTGATCCAGGGAAAATCCAAGTGACTTCTGGGGGGGGGGGGGGTCGAGGAGAAATATATTTTTCCCTCGCTGCAGCAAATTGGACAATGATTTATAGAGGTTTTCTACCTTCCTCTGGTTCAACAATACATATATGATTCTGTAAATTGAGGTTTTCTATTTATTTAGTCTGTTTTTTTTTCTATTGGTTGAACTAAATGGACTTGTGTCTTTTTTCAACCTGACTATGTAACATCAGTGAAGGACAGATTAGTCCAGAAGTCCAGTTCGCAGAGGCCAGGCACTTGGCTTTGTTGAGATCTGTATACTGCAATATACAGTTTTCACTATGTACACAATATAGCAAAGGAGCAAACAGACATATTTAGAAAGGATGTTGCTCTCCTTCAAAGACACAGTGATCTGCTAACAAAACCTCAGGGATCCTTCGACATTGATAATTTAGTGTCAGTGACTCACCTCAATAAATTAATCTCTTTAGGGACTGACTACATTAAGAGTCATTGCGATTGTTTTACTTACATTCTGTAAATAATTTAAACTACTCTTCTGCCTATTGCTATGTAACTAAAAAGATCTGAATTTAACCGGATATCTTTGTGGCTTTGTACGTGCTTTGTAAATTACACACTGAAAGCATTTAACTTGAACTTCACAAAGACATGCAAGCTCTAGTGAGCTTCATACCAGCAGCAGAGAGGGATTATTTGTTTCTGTCTCTCATTTTCACCTAATGAACAACACTGCTAAGCACTATTTATATCTGCTTCATATATTCCCAGAGTTCAACTTTAAGAAAGATAAAGCACCACTTATTTTGAAAGCATCCTACTGCTGAGCCGATGTTCAAGGTATTCTCTAGGACTTTTGGATCGGTTACAAGGGAAAATTCCTGTGCATATGTAGCGCTAGGCCCGCAGGTATTTTTGGGTCCTCCGCTTTCGTCTAGCCCACCACGAGGCCTCACTCTCACTGACACCACCAGAACACCTTGTATGAGAACACCTGGCAGACGTGCAAGAACTATACATACCACCCTTTAAAAGAGAGGCCTGGAGTGAGCACAAAAAGACATAGCGGAGGGCCGGGCATGACAGGGGTTAAATGGGTGCAGGAACGAGGAGGAGAAAGAGGAGCGCTGTGGGGGGATGGAGAGGGGCGGAGCCTTAGAAGGGGAAGTGATGCAGCACCAGGAGGAGGCGGCCCCAGTCGAATGGAGCGAGCGGAGCAGCTTCCCACCCTCCCGCCCTACATGTGGTAATTTTTCCTGTTGGAGTTGGGGGGACTGGAGTGTCCCCGAGAAAAAGTGGTGCACTTGGCGGGGTGCAAGGTCCTTTTAGGGCACTTAAAAGGTATTGTGTAGGGACCCATCTGAGGTACGGCTCCCAGTTGGTACGGGTACCTGCTAGTTGCCTCTGAGTCTGTGGTTCGCAACTGGAGGCCTTAGAAGGGACTAGCAGGTACGGTTCTGGCTTATGCCATTGGGACCTTGGGCTCCATTATTGTCAATAAAGCTGATGTTATGTTTAAAAAGGTTATTGTTAGGTTAATAGATGGATATATATATATATTTTTGGTTAATAAAACGGCTGCTACAGCCAATTTACCTCAGCTATGCGTGGCGTTGTCATTACAGGTAAAGGGGATGGGTCATTGGCATAGCATGGAACAAGCCATGGTTAATACCATAGTCAAGGATAAGCAAACTGTATTGGCAGATTAAAGTCACAAATACAACAAAGCAGATTGGTAAATAAAAAAATCAGTGCACATAAACACAACATTGAAGGATACAGTGTACTCCACAGAGGTACCTCTAGAGTCAAACCCTGCTTACACTGTAGCATCTGGAGCATAAACAATATCTCTTCACATGAGAGAATTCACCTCAAGTGACCAAACACAATTACAAAGAGGTGGAGTAGGTTAGGTCACTTGAGAGCTCTCAGACAAAGAGGTTAGACTTAGGCCTTCAATTTTAGACTCTGTCCCAGCAACTCAGTTCTGCCCTCAAGAGCAGAGTGACTCAAGCAAGTCTTTTTTTGTGTACTTCTGCCGGCTATGTTGGGGTCCTCTAAAACTGTTCATATGCAAAATGATGAAGATTGATCAGAGAGTGGCATTCAACAGCAGTCTAGTATACAGGTTGGGTTCTGTGGATACATTAAATCCTTTATTGCAGCAATGCAGGAAGGGAGGCAAGCTCAAAGGTAGCAGTTGGGGTTTAACAGGCTAAAATATTTTGCTGCAATGGGAGTCAGGTGGGAAGCAGAGCAAGGTCGGCATTCTAGAGTACTTATGTTCTTATGCTCTATTTATGGCTTTGATGGTCGTGGTTTAGTGATAGAAGCAGCAGCAGGTCTGATAAATCTCTTGATAAAGAATGTCAGTGGACAGAAAATGGTTCATTGATAAGTCTAGGCTGGAAAAAGGGTTAACAGGTGGTTATAAGTTAAGACACTTTCACCAGATTCATCTTTAAGCAGTCGTCTTGTGGCAGCAAGTGCTCGGTATGGTGGAGGCCAAACGGCAGCCGATGTGATGGCAACTCTGACAGCAATTCTAGATGCAGATGTCCTGGGTCACTGGTTTTGCTACAGTACTGGTTTGGTACAGTCCCCCATTAGCCTCCTGGTCACAGCATCCTGCACAGAACCCTGCTTTCTCTCTGACAATGCATAGCTTGACCCAGCAAGGCTCGGCATAGCACAGCTCTCTCTTTCTCCTCCAGTTGGCTAGCTTTCCCCAACTAACCCGGCAACTTCCTGGGCTTTTGCGTTTATCTAACCACGCCTGCTCCCAGGTGCTTATGGGCTTCATAGTTCTTCTTCAAGACTACAACTCCCTGACTGCTCCCGTGCAACCTGTACAATACCATTCATAGCTAGGCAAGGCATAATTGAAAATGCCATCTTGTGGACAAAGAAAGTTCTGCAATTCAGTAACATTGCTTAGTGTTACACAAAGTAGACAGCCTATTTGCTTTTAGTAAATGAACTCCTTCATTCCACCCCCAAAAGCCTAAAACCTATGCAGTTGAATAGTTGAAAGTTGGGATTGCCTTAGTAGAAGGGGACAGGAATGATAACAGAAGGTATGGGCACACTTTACAACTACACGGATTGTTTATGTCTAGACTGCATCTGCTTTGTACTTATAGTGCCTTGAAAAAGTATTCATACCTTAGGACTGTTAATAGACTTTACCAGCGGGTTCCTGTGCGTATGCGCGGTAGAATTGTGGTTAGGCGCATGGGGTGTGCGACAGAACAGGACGGCACAGAGGAGTGTGCATAGCGTGACAGATGCAATTCAAGATGGCCTATAAAAGGGTGCCCAGGACTCTCTCTCATTGCTGGATTGTCTTCAGCTCTCCCTGAGTTCCTGAAACTGCATCTGTTTCCTGTTATCTTGCTGTGACCTGGATTGTTCTTGACCTACTCTGATGTTCTCCTGGCTCTGACCCTGGCTTATCCTAAGGACTACTCTTCTGCCTAACCTGCCTGCTTACCTGTGTATGATACTGGCTTGTCTAAAGCACTTTGCTTCTACCTGAAACCCTCTGTTACTTGTGTATGACCCCGGCTTACCCTACGGACTTGTTTCTGCCTGAACCCACCTGCTTACCCGTGTATGACCCCGGCTTGCCTCAGAGACTTTGCTTCTCCCTACACCTGTCTGTCTACCTGTGTATTATCATCAGTGTTGGATCCTCCAGCATCTCCTCAAGTAGCCTGCAAGTGGTCATCTGGTCAAGTCCAACACACCCTGCTGTCAACCGGTGCTTCTTTGAGCATTACATCCCTGGTACCACCTTCAGGGGTATATTGTGCTCAGCCACAAGGGGGGCCTCTCTCAGCATCTTGGCATCTGGAAAGGTACGTAACAATCATAAAGGCCAAGCAACCCACCAGACAGGGCAGGGATAAAGTTGTGGAGAAATTTAAAGCAGGGTTAGGTTATAAAAAAATACTCCAAGCTTTGAATATCACACGGAGCAATGTTCAATCCATCATCTAAAAAGGGAAAGAGTATGGCACAACTGCAAACCTACCAAGACATGACCGTCTACCTAAACTGACAGGTCAGACAAGGAGAGCATTAATCAGAGAAGCGGCCAAGAGGCCCATGGTAACTCTGGAGGAGCTGCAGAAATCCACAGCTTTAGGTGGGAGAATCTGTACACAAGACAACTATTAGTCGTGGACTCCACAAATCTGGCCTTTATGGAAGAGTGGCAAGAAGAAAGCCATTGTTGAAAGAAAGCTAAAAAAAGTCCCGTTTGCAGTTTGCGAGAAGCCATGTGGGGGACACAGCAAACATGTGGAAGAAGGTGCTCTGGTCAGATAAGACTAAAATTGAACTTTTTGGCCTAAAAGCAAAACTCTATTTGTGGTGGAAACTAACACTGCACATCACCCTGAACATACCATCCCCACCGTGAAACATGGTGGTGGCAGCATCATGTTGTGGGGATGCTTTTCTTCAGCAGGGACAGGGAAGCTGGTCAGAGTTGATGGGAAGATGGATGGAGCCAAATATAGGGCAATCTTAGAAAAAAACTGCTAGAGTCTGCAAAAGACCTTCCAGCAGGAAAATGACCCTAAATGTACAGCCAGAGCTACAATGGAATAGTTTAGATCAAAGCATATTTATGTGTTACAATGGCCCAGTCAAAGTCCAGACCAAAATCCAATTGAGAATCTGTGGCAAGACCTGAAATTGCTGTTCACAGATGGTCTTCATCCAATCTGACAGAGCTTGAGCTATTTTACAAAGAAGAATGGAAAAAAATGTCACTCTCTAGTAGAGACATTCCCAAAAAGACTTGCAGCTGTAATTGCAGCGAAAGGTGGTTCTACAAAGTATTGACTAAGGGGGGGCTGAATACAAATACACGCCACACTTTTCACATATTTATTTGTAAAAAAATTTGAAAACCATTTATCATTTTCCTTTCACTTCACAATTATGAGCCACTTTGTGTTGGTCTATCACATGAAATCCCAATAAAATACACTTATGTTTTTGGTTCTAACATGACAAAATGTGGAAAATTTCAAGGAGTATGAATACTTTTTCAAGGCACTGTATATGAGGTTTTCACTGTCGTTATGTTGTGTTAAAGTGTATCTAAAGCATTTTTATAGTATCTAACGAACAAGGCCCTCTGACTCCGCCTGTATTGAATTGTACTGTAACTGTACTGTCTGCCCTAATATTGTAAAGCATTGTGCAAATTGTTGATATAAATCCTTTATAATAATTAATAATATAGTAGGGGAAGGTTATAAACCTCTTGCCAGGTTTTGGTCAACTGTGTCCCATTGGGTAGATATCTTCTCAAAGAGGCAATACTTTCTTAAACAGCCTTACCCAGAAGCAATGTCCCCATCAGAAGAGTTTCCCTCTATTTCTTTTCTGGATGTCGACTCAAAATTTTTAATTCCCCTCATTTCCAGTCCAGGTGACAATGGCTATTGGGACAAATAGAGATGGTGAATGTTACTAGCAAGTTGACAGGGTTGTCTTTTCAACTTTATGAATAACTTAAAAAAAAGTTTGACATTTAGATCCATCTAAGGCAAATTTGCTGTGTGTTTATAGCAGATTTTGCTGTCCTGCGAAAATGCATGTACACTCTTTCTGTGCGAATGCTGGCAAAATCAAATGTTACTGGGCTATTTTCTCATCAGGGCAGATGTTCTTTAACCATAAGCAGGGCCGGAACAAGGGGTGGGCAGGAGGAACAGCTGCCCTGGGCACTGTGGTATCATGTGAAGTGGGAGGGTGGTGCCACAAGGAGATTGGGAGGGGGATTTTTGTTGGAAGGAAGAATGGGGGGGGGGGGGGGTGGCGGGAGGATAAGTATTGTTCTAGGAGGGGAAATTTTGGAGGGGTGTGCTAAGAATGGTGATCTAGGGTGATTTGTGTTGGGAGGCGGGATTTGTGCTAGGAAGGAAGGGATATGAAGTGGAGAGCAGAAGATGTGCACTAAGAGGGGAAAATTTAGTGGTGGAGGATTTGTGCTAGGAGAGGTGATTTTCTTTGGGGGGGGGCTTTTGAGTGGTGGGTATTTGAGGGATGGGGGGGTAAAGATTTGTGCTGAGAGAGATATCAGCAGGGGGGGCAGATTGGAACTGGGAGGAGGGCGAATTTATGTTTAGGCGTAAGCTTGCAGATTAGTGCTCAGTGTTTTTGTCTTCGCCCTGATCTCTAGATGATCTTGTCCCAGCACTGACCATAAGTATAGCATGAATCAGGGTAATATCACAATATGGCCACTAGATGGAGCTGATGATTACCCAGGAAATATATATATATATATATATATATATATATATATATATATATATATATATATATTTTGACTATCATTGACAGCTAGTGGCCATAATGCAATATTTTTCTGACTTATGCTATTCTTAGCCACTTGACCTCCAAAAGGTTTACCCCCCTTCCTGACCAGGTCAGTTTCTGGTGGTATTTGATCACCTCTGCTTTCTTTTTTTTTTTTTTTTTTGCACTATAAACAAAGAAAGGGCGAAAAAAAAATAACAACAATATTTTTTACTTTCTGCTATAAAACGTATCCAATAAAAATATGGAAAAAATTGAATTTCTTCATCAATTTAGGCCAATGTGTATTCTGCTACATATTTTTTGTAAAAAAAATCCCAATAAGCGTATATTGATTGGTTTGGGCAAAAGTTATAGCATCTACAAACTATGGGCTATTTTTTGATTATTTTTATTAGTAATGGGGGTGATCAGCGACTTATAGTAGGACTGCGATATTGCGGCAGGCATTCTGACACTAACTGACACTTTTGAAATTTTTAGATTTTTAGGGGCCAGTGACACTAATAACGTGATCAGTGCAAAAAAAATACACTGTCACTGTACTAATGACACTGGCTGGATAGGGGTTAACATCAGGGGCCATCAAAGGCTTAAATGCGTGCCTAGCCAGTGTTTATGTGTACGGTGTGAGGCGCTTTTACTAGGGGGAAGAGATGGAATTTGTTCTCTGCTTCGCATGGACACAGATTCAACCCTTATCTCCTGTCGGAACGGCAATCTGTCTTGTTTCCATCGTCCTTCTGCCTATCTGCTGGACAATCGGTGGATGCCGGTGGACATCGGGTACCATGCACTGGCCCGAACGGCTTCCGCTGTGTGCAATCACAGTGAAATCACAACGAAAGCGAGCATGCGTGCCCCCTACCCGGTAGTGTCATATATAATTATATATATGTGATCTGGTGCACGGGTGCCACCCTGTATCAGTAAAACTGCTATAGTGCAGATCTGAAGTGGTTAAGAATGAAGAACATCCAACCTGTAGCAAATATAGTCTAATAACCAGTGGCGGCAGCTCCATTAGGGGCACTGCCCCCCTAATCCATGCGCCTGGCCCCTAATCTCCATGCAGGGCGCTGAACGCATGGATTTGTTTTTTGAAGCACATGATTAGAGCCTGAGGCTCTACTTGGCTTCAAAAAAGGGTGGGCTCGGGGAGCAGAGCACTGCCCCCAGAGCCCACCCAGTTGTGTGACAATAGCAGATTAATATTCGCTATTGTCTTCCTGATTCTCCACCCGGCCAATCAGGAAGTGCGTCCTGAGACCTGATTGGCCGAGAGGAGAAGCGACCGTATTGGCCGGGAGCAGTGGGGGAGGCACCAAGGAAGAGATGGGGAAGCCGCGGAGGAGGAGGAGACGCCGAGCAGGAGACACCGAGGAGACACAGGTCCGCAACCTAGATGGGGTAAGTGCTGGGTTTGCCGATCAACCAAGCGACGGGGGGGATTTTGACTGACGGAGCGACCACACTGGGGGGGTGGTGAGGGGTTTGACTGATGCACCGACCGACCGGGGAGCGGCAAACAAACCACCCAACACCAACACACCCCCCCCTAAAAAAAAATGGAGCACCAGCCGCCACTGCTACTAACATTCGATATCGCCTTAATTTCTACAGAACAACCGTACATGCAGTTTAGCGGGATGAATAGCTCTGCGATTTTTTTTTTTTTTTATAAATACCCCCCAGAGTGTTCAGAGCTCAGCAGTCGCTCTATTCCCTTGCGTACACATTGATAGTTTTTGCCTTCATTTCTGCTGTGATTGTTACCTGCAAAGAAGAAGATGTGTTCTGCATGCTTAATACAAATCTTCATAAATTGATTTACACAATTACTTTAACTAGAGAATAGAAATAAATTAATTACATTTTTTTCTGATTGTGATACTAATTCTGCTCTGCGGATTAGTAATGCCTAAGAGTCACCATTTTATAATAGGAATTTGAAAATCTTTTAATACCTATGGGGTGTGGAAACTTTTTTTTTTTTCAGTTTAATAATTACTTTTACGCTAATCCGCAGTATCTTTGTCCATTATCTAAACATTTTGCTTGAATTTTACAGCTTGAGCACACGTTTTTATAGAGAATGGATTCCTTTAAACAGGAACCAATTTGGAAGAAATTGCAGGAAATGTAAAAGGAAAAAAAGAGAAAAAAAAGAAAAAAAAAAGATTGATTCATCATCAAAGACATCAGCTTGATGACACATATCAGTCCAATTTCTATTCTCTACGAAATGTTGCTGCCAAGACGAGTTCCCTGCTTGATAGGTTTCCAAGAGGCTCTTTACCTAACTAAAAATAGGTTCTACTTACCACAGAGGGGGTCAGTAGCAATCTTGCCCCATTAAAGATACCATCCAGGAAAACATGGACATCCTGCTGTTAACCTGGCTCAGGGAGCCAATAAAGGTCTAAAATCTTCATCCTAGATTTCCTCTTGTACAGATGATTGCAATGTTAGCTAAAGCCACGTAGTTCCAGGTAACTACCGCTTTGTGTCAAGGTAGCACAAGAACTGAGCAAAAGTGCAAACCAATGTAGTCTAATGCCCCGTACACACGGTCGGACATTGATCGGACATTCCGACAACAAAATCCTAGGATTTTTTCCGACGGATGTTGGCTCAAACTTGTTTTGCGTACACACGGTCGCACAAAGTTGTTGGAATTTCCGATCGCCAAGAACGTCAACCACGTACGACGAGACTAGAAAAGGCCAGTTCAGAACCAAGCGCAGCACCCTTTGGGCTCCTTTTGCTAATCTCGTGTTAGTAAAAGCTTGGTGAGAGATGATTCGCGCTTTTTCAGACTCGTGGCTTTCAGATCGTTTTATGCGGTTCAGTTTGTGCTTGTGGGTTTGTATCTGCTCTTCAGTGCGTGCAAGCAAGCTACGCGTGATTTGTCATTGTGTTCTTGTTCGCTCGTTACTGTTTTTCATGTCGCTCTTCACAGGCCTTGCTGTTCTTCAGTGCGTTCTGTTACTTCGTTCTGAGCAGCCGACCGTTTTCTAGTCATGTTTCGTATGCGTACTCCTCGTAGAGTTCGTGCTGTGCGGGGGTTTGGTGTTGGGGTCCTGACCTTGACACAAGTCCAGTCCATGAACAGGGTGGGGAGGAGTTCATGGACCAAGAATTGGTTGCTTCAGTGTGACCAGTTCTGTCATATGCCTTTGCTCTGTGAGATCCGTGAGAATAATCCTGATGATTTCAGGAACTTTCTCAGGATGACAGACCCCGTATTTCACAGTTTGTTGGCTTCGCTGACCCCCTATATCAGCTGGCAGGATACCTGCATGAGGCAAGCCATCACTCCGGAGCAGAGGCTCGTCGCTACCCTGCGGTACTTGGCGATGGGGAGAAGCCTGCAGGACTTGAAGTTCTCGACAGGCATCTCCCCCCAGGCTCTGGGGATCATTATCCCAGAGACCTGTTCTGCCATCATCCAGGTCCTGCAGAAGGAGTATATGAAGGTAAGATTTTTATCCTTTAATATCACATTTTATTGTATATAATGTTTGCTAATATATTGTATTTCTTTCCTCATTCCCTAATTAACATGATTGTAATATGCTGTGAATGTCCTCTTTGTCCTCATTCATGCTGGAAATGTATGTAATTTTTTTTTTGTCCTTCATACATATTTGCCTTCACTTACCTCCCCAGCATGCTCTCCTGCCCCTATATTCACCTCATGTAGTCACTTAACAATGTATTTTATCAGCTCCATAGTAGTGCTTTACCCCAAACAACCCCTAAAATGTTTAGAAATGTGATTTGTGCTTTAAATTCAGGCAGAGTGCCAGAGGCTTGTTTTTGTGGTGTCCCCAAATAATTTTTAACCCTCCCTCCCCCCAACTGCTAAGTCAGCTGATCCCAATTCTCTATCTATCCTCAATCATCTATCTGCTGACTTTGCCAAACCCATACACACTATACCCATCTCTTTTGTGGTCAGATTTATTGATGAATTCCCCAAAGCATGTAGTGCAAGGGCCTGCCAGTATACTTTCAAAGGGTACTGTTTCCAGTTTTTGTATCCTATTATTATCTTGATAGGTAATAGCAGAATTTCCAAATGTGCTCAAATGTGTACAATGTGTATTTATATCTTTGTATTCTGACACTTCTTACCTGTCCAGTGGGCTGCCAATAGTGTAACTAAGGAGGGGCTGTTCCAAGTAATACCCATTATTTAGGCATTCATCTCTCAATGAAGTGGAGAGGGTTACCTGTCCAAGATTCCCCCCTCCTATAATGTTAGAAATGGCCCATGGGGGGGGGGGATATGATAGGTGTACCTTTTACTTCGGTGTTGTAAAATTCCCCTTAATAAATGTTATCTGGATGTTGGCCAAGAATGTTTGTGTCTAATCTGCTTTCCATGTTTATGTGCAAAAATACAAATTTTTTTTGTTTTCCTCAACAGTTTCCTTCCACGCCACAGGAATGGCAGACTGTGGCCTCCAACTTTGCCCAGCGGTGGGACTTTCCTAACTGCGGAGGGGCAATTGATGTGAAACACGTCCACATCGTCCCACCACCCAACTCGGGGTCGTACTATTATAATTACAAGGGGTTCAATAGTATTGTGATGTTGCCGGTGGTGTTGGCTAATTACGAGTTCCTGTATGTGGACGTGGGGAAGAATGGCCGGATGTCCGATGGTGGAGTCATCGCCCAGACGGAGTTTTACAGGCGTCTCCAGAATGGAGAGCTTGGACTTGCCACCTCCAGAAGAGAATGTGGAAGGACTCCCATTCGTCTTCGTTGCGGATGAAGCATTTGCGCTGGGGGACCATCTTATGTGGCCATTCCCGATGAGGACCCTCACCCCGGAACAGAGGGTTTTCAATTACCGGCTGGCCAGAGCCAGAAGAGTGGCGGAGAACACATTTGGAATCATGGCCAGCCGGTTCCGCCTATCCTAGCGTGCTGTGTTCTACATAACTTTTTACGGCAACATTCGGCCAACTATGCTGGCTCAGTTGGGCCTGAGGCCAGAATTATAAATTTAACAACCCTGACGGCGCTTGAAAGTGGCCGTCCTGGCTTGCCCCCCCTGATTGCCCGTGATGTCCGACTAAGATACCTTGAGTTCTTTGCGGGTAGGGGGGCCATCAATATGCCAGACAATTTGTGAAACCTTGATCAAATAAAAAAAAATTAAGCAAATCTTTGGTGACATTTACTGCTTGTGTTTGTTTTAGCTGACCCTGACCGAAATGTGGTGAGTCCTGAAAATGGCGTGATTGTGTAACCTTATACAAAGCACTGTTGGGTGTTATTTACTAAAGGCAAATACACTTTGCACTACAAGTGCACTTGAAAATGCACTGAAACTGCACTTGTAAGGGAAAGTGGATTTGCCCTTAGGAAATAACACCCATTGTCACAGAAAGCAGCAATTACATCATCACAAAAGTGTTGTAGCGTTGAGACAATAATTCACACATTCTTGATTAACAATCTTTTTAATACCTGCACAATCACATGTGCATTTAGAAAAGGTTTTTAAAACAAAACCAACATATTTGTTGTATAACAATTTTTGGGGTGGCATTATCAAAAATAGAAATGTCCATTTAAGATAAAACAGGCAAGTTTGAAAACAACAAGAAAGACACAAATCTTGAACTTACAAAGTCCACATTAGGTAAAACTTGAAGGCAATATCAGACATGAGTATTTAGGAACTGTGTTTGACATTGCGTTCAGATGGGGTGAAGTCACCCTAGGAAAAGCCAAATTTTGAAGATGCACACCAATTTTACGAATGTCAACATGTGCTAGCTGCCATCACGGGGGATCAAGGGACGTGTTTTGGGGGAGCAACCCCTTCCTCTCAGCTACTTTATTATTGAGGAAGGGGTTGCACCCCCAAAACGTCTCCATTGATCTCCCGTGATGGCAGATAGCACATATTGACACACTGTGTGCATCCTCAAAATTTGGCTTTTCTAAAAATCGCAAAAAAATTTTTAACATTGTAGCACACAAAAAAACAAAGCGATTTGGAGGGGTTTTAAACTCTCCCCAAAACATCAATGATGTTATTATTTTTTTGAATAACATCATTGATGTTTTTCTTGAGGTTTTCCAATGCAACATTACACCCCATGATCTCACCGATCAGGATCTGTGCACTTTCCGAGGTGAAATGCCCTGGATCCACAACATCACGATCACCTAAAAAGAGAGAAACCAAAAAAAAAACAGGTATTATAAATATGCCGGCATCCATCTCTTACCTGAGCCTGTGGTCGCAGACACTCACCTGTTGTGGTGCCTATTTCCACCACGTCTTCCTCCTCCTGTTCTGCTTGTTCTGGGTTGATTTCCCCTTCTTCCATAGGTGGGGGGTCTGTGGTCTCCTCGGATGAGGGGTGTCCTCCGAGTCTTTTCTCCCCTATGTAAAGCAAAAATGGTATACTTAGCACACAGATATTTGATGGCAGAACTATAAAGATGAAACATTGCTTGGAAGTGGGGTACAATTGTCTATTTTGAGTTCCAAGATGTAGAATTTTTAGTGTCCTTTGTCAAGCTTCAATACTTTACCTGTTTAGTACAAGCTTCACAGATGGAGACCCCCCTATAGTATACACTGGAGCACCTGTGTGGGCCCCCTAATAAAAAGGGTGTTCTTGTGTTCCACACTAGTGCTCCAGCGTCCAGATGTGAAAAAAGCTGAGTGTCCTCTCCTTACACAGAATTTAGTTTGCATTTCATTCTAGTCACAAACCCATCTACACAACCAAATATTTTTCATACAAGTAGGCTCTAAAAAGTGTGGGCAAATGCATATGGCCAAAACAATGGTGTTTTAACCCCTTCCCGCCGACCGTACGCACATATGCGTACTCGGCTTTCCGGGGTTATACCGGGATGATGCCTGCAGCTGCAGGCATCATCCCGGTATCGTTGTTTACAGCGGGCGATCGGCTACCCGAGTATAACAACCGATGCGGCTAAAAGCCGCTCGGTTGTTATACCGGAGGAGCAGGAGGGGACATCCCCCCCTCCCGCCGCCTCCCGCCGCTGTTACCGGGCCTCCGTGCGATCGGGAGGCCCGGTGTCCAATCGGGTACCTTTGGCGGCTGGGGGCGGGCTGGAACGAAGCTGTGGTGGCTTTGTTCCAGCCTTCTCGTTGTAAACGCGGAAGCGACGTCATGACGTCACTTCCCGTTTACTCGGCTGCCAATGGCGCAGAATTTTAAAAAATACACAGTATTCAGAATCGCCGTTTTCGCCGATCTGAATACTTTGAAGTGTAAAGGAGGGATGGGGGGTCTTTTAGACCCCCCATCCCTCCATAAAGAGTACCTGTCACCACCTATTACTGTCACAAGGGATGTTTACATTCCTTGTGACAGCAATAAAAGTAAAAAAAAAAAAAAATTTTTAAACACAATTTATAAAGTAAAAAAATAAATAAAATAAATAAAAAATATTTTTTTTTTTTAAAGTGCCCCTGTCCTCGCGAGCTCGCGCAGCGATGAAAACGCATACGGAAGTCGCGCCCGCATATGTAAGCGGTGTTCAAATCACACATGTGAGGTATCGTCACGATCGTCAGAGCGAGAGCAATAATTCTAGCCCTAGACCTCCTCTGTAACTCAAACCTGGTAACTGTAAAAAATTTTTAAAGCGTCGCCTATGGAAATTCATAGGTACCGTAGTTTGTCGCCATTCCACGAGTGCGTGCAATTATAAAGGGTGACATGTTTGGTATCTATTTACTCGGCGTAACATCATCTTTCACATTATACAAAAAATTGGGGTAACTTTACTGTTTGGATTTTTTAAAATTCATGAAAGTGTCCCTTTTCCAAAAATTTGCGTTTAAAACACTGCTGCACAAATACCGTGTGATAAAAAATATTGCAACAATCGCCATTTTATTCTCTAGATTCTCTGCTAAAAAATATATATATATAATGTTTGGGAACTCTAAGTAATTTTCTAGCAAAAAATACGGATTTTAACTTGTAAACACCAAATTTCAAAAATAGGTTTAGTCATGAAAGGGTTATAGGCCGAAAGAAAAATGTTTGATACGAACGAATAATGTGCGCATGAACATGAAAGTTGCCATTTTAAACTATACAACACTTAAGAAAAGCATATGGAGCTAGGTCCATACTTTCCGTCATAGTCGGCCTTCTTCAGGATGTCGACCATCTCCAACATCTCACCAAAGGACATATTTGAGGCCTTAAATCGTCTCCTTCTGGATCGGGACGTTTCCGGATCCGGGCTTTCCTCCTCCTCCTCCTCGTTGCTATAATTAGCACGCACCTGCTCTGACTCCGCCATGTGCTCTTCACCCACTGCGCCGAACGAAAAGGGGCGGGGAATAGACTAGAAAGAACGTCAGGGACGGGCGGAGTTACACGCATGCGCAGTGTGTATAAAGCGTAACACGCGTGCGTAGTATGTACATTCTGTGAGCGGAGGAAGAAGTATCGGAGGCGCCGATTGTGATAACGAAGGTAAGAGCCAAACTTGGGCCTATACTGCTTCTAGATTGAGGCCTATATTGTAACTAGGAGAGTTTTGCCTGACATTAGGGTTTGTCTTGTGTTGTGACTTGCAGTGAAAATGGATATCTTGAAAGATAACGACTTTATGGCAATCTTCATAGATATGTTCAGGGAGCTGCCTTGTCTTTGGGAGATAAACCACCCACATTATAAGAACCAAACAAAGAGGAAGGCAGCACTGGATCAATTGCTGGAATTTGTGAAGATGGTGATCCCCACGGCAGACATGACCTATTTGAAGATCCTAATTGGTGGCCTGAGGAGCACTTATCTAAAGGGAGCACAAGAAGGTCCAGGATTCCCAGAGATCCGGAGCTGCAGATGACATCTATGTCCCCAGGATGTTGTACTATGACAGGCTGCATTTTCTGGCAGGCCAGACTGAACCCAGGTCATCACTCTCCAGTCTTCCTTCCACGCTTCCTTCCCCCCCAGCTGAGGCTTCTGAAGCCCAACCTGGGCCTTCCAGGCAGCAACATGTGGAGGAGCCCAGCTTGAGCCAGGTATAGCATTCCTCTAAATATTTCTGGTTGTCCCATCAATGATGTTAACTAGATGTTAGTTTGGAGTACTAATTTCTGATTGTGATTGATAATGCAAAAACTAAAACCATGTCTTTTTTTCATACACAGGGAAGTCTCAGCCAGGAGGTGGCCGAGCAGGCTGCCTGATATCCAGGTCCCTCCCAGCCACCTGCAAAGAGAAAGTGGCAGGAAGAGGAGTACCCCAGAGGAGGCTGCCATAGGCCTCTTTTGGAAGGCTACAGAGGCCCTGACAGCCCCCCACACTGTGGAGGAGTACTTTGCTGGCATAATTGCCTGCAAAATGCAGCGGATGGAGGAGGGCCAACAACTCATGTGTGAGTCCTTAATGTTGGAAGCTCTCAATAAGGGGTTGAGGGGCCAAATAACATCTGCTACCCACATTTGTAACCTCACACATGGTCCTCCTCCTCCTCCAGGTCCTACTACTCCTCCTCCTCCTCCAGGTCCTACTAGTCCTCCTCCTCCTCCAGGTCCTACTCCTCCTCCTGCCACATCTCCAACAGCAGAGCCACAGCCAGGAAGGAAGCGTGGAAAGAAGACCAGAAAGTGATGACCCTGGGTCCAGTCTGGTCTGGCAAAAGATGCAGGCTCTTGTAGTACCACAGCCTGGGGACACAGATGTCATCTGCTGCTTTCCGGATCTCGGGGACTTCTGGACCAGACTGCACTCCCTTAGATATGGACTCCTCAGGCCACCAATTTTGATGTTAAAGAATTGATGTCTGCCCTGGGGGTCCAAGGCTTCGCCAATTTCTGCTGTTTCTCCAGCGTTGCCTCCCTCTTTGTTTGGTTCTGAGCCTTTAATAAAGGAATTTTTGTTTCAATTATACTCGCCTATGTGTTTTTTCCTTCAAAAAGGACAGTTTGTTTGTGAGGATTCAGGTACATTTCTAAAGTACAATGTGAAATTAACAAGAGACACCAAGCAACCTCCTTGAGATTAAATAATACAAGATAATAATGGTGTTGTGGTAACTTGACACACAAAACACACACAAAAATACTCTGGAGTAAAACTAAAAATAAAATAAAACAAAGATCAGCCTTGAAAAAAATACAAACCAAAAAAAAATAATCTGCCTTAAAACAAAACAAAAAAAAAAATACAACACAAAAATAATGTTGTCAGATGTGACAAATCAAAATATATTGAGGGAATCCTGATAAAGAATAAAGAAAGACGTTTGTGAGAAGTGTGTGTGAATATGAGCAGCAAAACTACTTCATTCTTGTCACATTATAAAGAAGAAGAGAGTGCACTGTATTAAATCATTTTTAACATTGCAGCATGACGAAAGTGCTGTACCCATTGCGAACACTAAGTTTACCAGACCGAGCTGTTCCGCCTCGGAATTTCTTCTGAGCATGCGTGGCACTTTGTGCGTCGGAACAGGCCACACACGGTCGGAATTGACGTGATCGGATTTTGTTGTCGGAAAATTTTATAGCCTGAAACTTTGTGTGTCAGAAAATCCGATGGAAAATGTCCGATGGCGCCCACACACGGTCGGAATTTCCAACAACACGCTCCGATCGGACATTTTCCATTGGAAAATCCGACCGTGTGTACGGGGCAAAACTCTGCTTTAATCCTCAGGGCTCATTAAGGCTTAGTTGGAGGGGTTAAAACAAGAAGCTTAGTTGTGTTTTTACTGCCCCCCTCATATCTGTGAAGGCAGCCTGCTGGTGAGGGAACGCACGGGACAAATTTGCTGCCATTGTGCTATATGCTGGGTGTCCAGTGCACCCCTGTGCCTTTAACCACTTCAATACCGGGCACTTACACCCCCTTCCTTTCCAGGACAATTTTCAGCTTTCAGTGCTGTCACATTTTGAATGACAATTGGGTATTCATGCAACGCTGTACTCAAATGAGTTTTTTATCATTTTCTTCACACAAATAGAGCTTTCTTTTGGTGGTATTTAATCACCACTGGGTTTTTTATTTTTTGCTTAAAAACGAAAACGAAACAAAAAAAAAAAAAAGATTTTGAAAATGAAAGTTTCTTAGTTTCTGTCAGCAAATTTTTAAAATAAGTAATTTTTCTCCCACACTGATGTACGCTGATGGGTCGGCACTGATGAGTACTGATGAGGCAGCACTCAAGGGCACTGAGGGGTGGCACTGATGGGAAATGATGGGTGGCACTGATGGAAACTGATGGGTGGCACTGATGGGAACTGATGGGCACTGATAGGCGGCACTGATGAGGAGGCACTGATATACAGAACTGATGAGCACTGATGGGTGGCACTGATGGGATCTGATGGTCGGCACTGATGGGCAGGCACTGATGGGCACAGATTGGCCTCACTAATAGGCACAGACTGGTGTCACTGGTGGACACAGTGTGGCATCACTCATGGGCACTGTTGGGGCTACACTGTAATCAGGGCCCTGATGATCAGTGCCTTGATTACCTTTACATGTTTTTCCTGTGAGGAGATGCCGCTAATCATCTCTCCTCACCTCACACCCTGTCAGTGTGAGAGAGGAAAAGCCAATAAACGCCACTTCCCCATTTACATGTGATCGGCTGTGATTGGACACAGGGTTGGACCATGTTCTAGGAACACGGTGCGCCTTAGATCGCTGTGCTGCGCCATTGTCTCAGAGCTAGAGCCGCACCACTCCGGTGGGCGGGCGGGAAGTGGCTCAGGAGGGGTGGGCTCCAGACTCACCTGCCCACTATCTATCCATTATAATGCAAGTGCTTCTACTATGGAGGCTCTCAAAAACTTAGAGTTAGGACTGCAGATAATACTGGGGGTGCCGTGAAGTGGCTGTACAGCTTATGCATGTAGTTGTAAATGTGTGAAAACTAAACCCCTGTTTTTAGCGCAAACTGTTAGACAGGGTAATTTAGTTGGTTTGAGGCTGGTTGGTAAGTTAACCTCCCTGGCGGTATTCCCGAGTCTGGCTTGGGGTGGAATTTCAGAACCAAAAGCGGTAACCCCGAGCCAGATCGCAGAGTCGGGATCGCATCGCAGAATCCATGTAGAGGTTACCTACCTTGTCCCCTGGATCCTGCGATGTCTCCCCGCTGTGATCTGCGAGGGAGATAGATTCACAGTGCCGAGCTCCGTTCCCTGCGAGTGTTGCGACGAACAGGGACGGAGTTCGGCGCCAAATTCAAAAAGTAAAAAACACAGTATAGATACAGTATACTGTAATCTTACAGATTACAGTACTGTATCAAATAATTACACATCCCCTTTGTCCCTAGTGGCTTGTCCAGTGTCCTGCAGGCAGTTTTTTATTATAAATACTGTTCTTTCTGCCAGGAAACTGGAAATTGTCCATAGCAACCAGAAAATGTCCGTTTACGTCAAAAGTGCTTTTAGACCAGCTAGAAAATAGCGATAATAAAATAGAATCACTTTCAGAATTGAGCAATAGTGAATTATGGGGAGATCCATCATCAAACACTGAAAGTAATGACAGTGACAATTCTGCAACTGAGCAAATTTCAGTGTTTTTGATTTGATTACATTATTGAATAATTTTTATTATTACAATCAGGTCCATAAATATTGGGACATCGACACAATTCTAATCTTTTTGGCCCTATACACCCCCACAATGGATTTGAAATGAAACGAACAAGATGTGCTTTAACTGCAGACTATCAGCTTTAATTTGAGGGTATTTACATCCAAATCAGGTGAATGGTGTAGGAATTACAACAGTTTGTTTATGTGCCTCCCACTTTTTAAGGGACCAAAAGTAAAGGGACAGATTAACAATCATCCATCAAACTTTCACTTTTTAGCACTTGATTGCAAATCCTTTGCAGTCAATTACAGCCTGAAGTCTGGAACACATAGACATCACCAGACGTTGGGTTTCATCCCTGGTGATGCTCTGCCAGGCCTCTACTGCAACTGTCTTCAGTTCCTGCTTGTTCTTGGGGCATTTTCCCTTCAGTTTTGTCTTGAGCAAGTGAAATGCATGCTCAATCGGATTCAGGTCAGGTGATTGACTTGGCCATTGCATAACATTCCACCTCTTTCCCTTAAAAAACTCTTTGGTTGCTTTTGCAGTATTCTTCAGGTCATTGTCCATCTGCACTGTGATGCGCCGTCCAATGAGTTCTGAACCATTTTGCTGAATATGAGCAGATAATATTGCCCGAAATACTTCAGAATTCATCCTGCTGCTTTTGTCAGCAGTCACATCATCAATAAATACAAGAGAACCAGTTCCATTGGCAGCCATACATGCCCACGCCATGACACTACCACCACCATGCTTCACTGATGAGGTGGTATGCTTTGGATCATGAGCAGTTCCTTTCCTTCTCCATACTCTTCTCTTCCCATCACTCTGGTACAAGTTGATATTGGTCTCATCTCTCCATAGGATGTTGTTCCAGAACTGTGAAGGCTTTTTTAGATGTTGTTTGGCAAACTCTAATCTGACCCACCAATGGTTTACATCTTGTGGTGAACCCTCTGTATTCACTCTGGTGAAGTCTTCTCTTGATTGTTGACTTTGACACACATACACCTACCTCCCGGAGAGTGTTCTTGATCTGGCCAACTGTTGTGAAGGGTGTTTTCTTCACCAGGGAAAGAATTCTTCGGTCATCCACCACAGTTGTTTTCCGTAGTCTTCCGGGTCTTTTGGTGTTGCTGAGCTCACCAGTGCGTTCTTCCTTTTTAAGGATGTTCCAAACAGTTGATTTGGCCACACCTAATGTTTTTGCTATCTCTCTGATGGGTTTGTTTTGTTTTTTCAGCCTAATGATGGCTTGCTTCACTGATAGTGACAGCTCTTTGGATCTCATATTGAAAGTTGACAGCAACAGATTCCAAATGCAAATAGCACACTTGAAATGAACTCTGGACCTTTTATCTGCTCCTTGTAAATGGGATAAAGAGGGAATAGCACACACCTGGCCATGGAAAAGCTGAGCAGCCAATTGTCCCATTACTTTTGGTTCCTTAAAAAGTGAGAGGCACATATAAAAACTGTTGAAATTCCTATACTGTTCACCTGATTTGGATGTAAATACCTTCAAATTAAAGCTGGAAGTCTGCAGTTAAAGCACATTTAGTTTGTTTCATTTCAAATCCATTGTGGTGGTGTATAGAGCCAAAAAGATTAGAATTGTTTTGATGTCCCAATATTTATGGGCCTGACTGTATATTATTATTTGTTATACTTATTTATAGTTATTTATTATAATTTATGATTTCGTTTTTAAAACTTTATCTTACCAGGGATGTCTACTAGACTCTTGTTTGGACAGATTTAAAGTGGAGGGCCACCCTAAAATAAAAAATAGCATGAAAAATCCTAAAAAAAATAAAAAAAAAAACATTTGAGAATTTTTTTTTTTTTAAACTTACCTGAACCCTTGTTGCTAGGCAGTCTTTCTAATCTGCCTCTTCCTATTCCACGGCATGTCCTGCTTCTCGGTGAGCGGCCCCGTTGCCTTCTGGGAACTGTATGTGTTCCCAGAAAACCATGGGGCCATTCACAGAGCGCCGCGCGCGTGTGCAGTAGAAAACTGGTAGTGAAGCCGCAAGGCTCAACTGCCTGTTTCCCTTAGTTAGGATGGCGGTGCCGGGACCCGAGAGCTGAGGGACGGGTCGGCCTCGGGCGGCCGACATCATGGGCACCTAGGACAGGTAAGTCTACTTATGTAAAGTCAGCAGCTACAGTGTTTATAGCTACTGACTTAAAAAAAAAATTCCTGGCCGGAATCCCACTTTAAGTGAGTTATTCCTAAGAATTGCAAGCCTACAATATAAAACACCAAATTTCGGTGCAAAATAATTGTACCGCTTTCAGCATAAAAAATCTGAAATAATCATACCGCCAGGGAGGCTAAGCTGAGATTTTCTTTGGTTTTGTTTGACATGCGTCATTCTTTTATGTGCTCCGTGCTGCAAAGGCCAATTATAGGTGGGGGCAGTGACCATTTGTTTGTACTGTTGGAATATTGGTGAGGGGACATACTGGACACCTTTGCTGCCATTATGCATTATGCTGGGTGTCCAGTGTGCCCCTATGCCTTTAAGGAGGGGTGGGCTCCCTCCAGGCTCACCTGCCCTCTATCTGTCTGGTTTTGTTTGACAAGTTTCGCCCTTCCATGTGCTCCTTGCTGTGAAGGCCAGTTATAGGTGGGGGCAGTGGCCAATTGTTTGTACTGAAGGCAGCCTTAAACAGGTATACACATGCCATGGTATGGCAAAAATTTTCCACATCCAACTATACATGTCCCATTTGTGGGTGTGGGCTTTTAGGGGTTAAAACAGGTGGTTAGGAGACAACCCCTGTCAAACGCTCACTGAAAATGTATCCACCTCAGAGGGCAACACTGTCTACTGTGTAACCGAGCCCTTACACTTGAGGTTGTGGTGTAATAAAAATAGGCAGTTGAGAAACTGCAATTAAATTACTCACCAGGTGGTATTTGACACTTTATTTATAGATATGATAGATTATATACATGTACAGTGCCTTGAAAAAGCATTCATAGCCCTTGAAATTTTCCAGATTTTATCATGTTACAACTAAAAACGTAAATGGATTTTAATGGGATTTTACAGTATGTGATAGACCAACACAAAGTGGCACATAATTGTGAAGTGGAAGGAAAATGATAAATGGTTCAACAATTTTTACAAATAAATATCTGAAAAGTGTGGTGTGCATTTGTATTCACTCCCCCCCGAGTCAATACTTTGTAGAACCACCTTTCTCTGCAATTACAGCTGCAAGTCTTTTTGGGGATGTCTCTACCAGTTTTGCACATCTAGAGATTGACATTTTGCCCATTCTTCTTTGCAAAATAGCTCAAACTCTGTCAGATTGGATGGAGAGCGTCTGTGAACAGCAATTTTCAAGTCTTGCCACAGATTTTCAATTGGATTTAGGTCTGGACTTTGACTTGGCCATTCTAACACATGAATATGCTTTAAACCATTCCATTGTAGCTCTGGCTGTATGTTTTTTTTTTGTATGCTTTTGCAGACTCTAATGCGCTGTACACACGATCGGACATTGATTGGACATTCCGACAACAAAATCCATCAGATTTTTTCAGACGGATTTTGGCTCAAACTTGTCTTGCTTACACACGGTCGCACAAAGTTGTCGGAATTTCCGAACGTCAAGAAAGGGGTGACGTACACCACGTACGACGGGACTATAAATGGGCAGTTCAATGCCAAGCGCTCCACCCTTTTTTGCTCCTTTTGCTAGTCTCGCGTTAGTAAAAGTTTGGTGAGAGACGATTCGCGCTTTTTCAGACTCATGGTTATCAGTTCGTTTTTCTGCTGTTCAGTTTGTGCTTGTGGGTTTGTATCTGGTCTTCAGTGCGTGCAGTGAGTTCCCATTGATTTATCATTGTGTTCTTGTCCGCTCGTTATTGATTTTCAGGTCGCTCTTCACAGGCCTTGCTGTTCTTCAGTGCGTTCTGTTACTTCGGTCTGACCAGCCGACTGTTTTGAAGCCATGTTGCGTGTACATACTCCTCGTAGAGTTTGTGCTGTGCGGGGGCTTGGTGCTGGGGTTCTTACTTTTGACACAAGCCCAGTCCATGAACAGGGTGGGGAGGAGTTCATGGACCAAGAATTGATTACTCCAGCATGACCAGTTCTGTCACATGCCTTTGCTCCGTGAGATCCTTGAGAATAATCCTGATGATTTCAGGAACTTTCTCAGGTTGTCGAACCCCGTATTTCACCATTTGTTGGCTTTGCTGACCCCTTATATCAGCAGGCAGGACACCTGCATGAGGCAAGCCATCACTCCGGAGCAGAGGCTAGTCGCCACGTTGCGGTACTTGGCGACGGGGAGAAGCCTGCAGGACCTCAAGTTCTCGACAGGCATCTCCCCCCAGGCTCTGGGGGGATCATTATCCCAGAGACCTGTTCTGCCATCATCCAGGTCCTGCAGATGGACTATATTAAGGTAAGATTTATCCTTTAACATCTCATTATATGTACCAGTATTTATTTAATGTTTGCTAATATATTGTATTTCTTTCATCATTCCCTAATTACCATGATTGTAATATGCTGTGAATGTCCCCTTTGTCCTCATGCATGCTGGAATTTTTTAACTTTTTTTTGTCCTTCATGCATATTTGCCTTCACTTACCTCCCCAGCATGCTCTACTGAGCCTATATCCACCTCGCCTAGTCACTTAACAATGTATTTTGTCAGCTCCATTGTAGTGATTTACCCTAAACACCCCCTAAAATGTGTACAAATGTTATTTGTGTCCTTAAATTCTGGCAGAGTGCCAGAGGCTTTTTTTTTTGGGTCCCAAACTCATTTGGAACCCTCCCTCCCCCCAACCGCTAAGTCAACCCATAGCAATCCTCTATCTGCTGACTTTGCCAAACCCATACACACTATACCTACTTCTTTTGTGGTCAGATTTCTGTATGAATTCCCCAAAGCATGTAGTGCAAGGACCTGCCTGAATACTTTCAAATGGTACTGTTTAAAGTTTTTGGATCCTATTATTATCTTGATAGGTAATTGCAGAATGTAAAAATTGTGCTCCAATTTGGACAGTGTGTATTTATATTTTTGTATTATGACACTTCTTACCTGTCCAGTGGGCTGCCAATAGTGTAAGTAAGGAGGGACTGGCCAAAGTAACACACATTATGTATACATTCATCTCTCAATGAAGGGGAGAAGGTTACCTGTACAAAACATCTTCCCCCAAAACATTTTTTTACAATGGGCCATCAGAGGGGGTTATGAATCTGATAAGTGGACCTTATATTTTTGTCTTTAAATCCCTTAAATCCCTAAAATAAATGTTATACTGATGTTGGCCAAGAATGTTTGTGTCTAATCTGCTTTCAATGTTTATGTGCAAAATGACAAATTTTTTATTTTCTGGTTTGACTCCACAGTTTCCTTCTAACCCACAGGAATGGCAGACTGTGGCCTCCCACTTTGCCCAGCGGTGGGACTTTCCCAACTGCGGAGGGGCAATTGATGGGAAACACGTCCACATAGACCCCCCCCAACTCGGGGTCATACTATTACAACTACAAGGGGTTCAATAGCATTGTAATGTTGGCGGTGGTGTCGGCTACTTACGACTTCCTGTATGTGGACGTGGGGAAGAATGGCCGGATGTCGGATGGTGGAGTCATTGCCCAGACCGAGTTCTAAAGGTGTCTACAGAATGGCAGCTTGGGCTTGCCACCTCCAGAAGACAATGCGGAAGGACTCCCATTCGTCTTCGTTGCGGATGAAGCGTTTGCGCTGGGGGACCATCTTATGTGGCCATTCCCTATGAGGACCCTCACCCCGGACCAGAGGGTTTTTTACTGGCTGGCCAGAGCCAGAAGAGTGGTGGAGAATATGTTTGGAATAATGGCCAGCCGGTTCCACCTATTTCTTACACCTATACACATGGCGGAATATAAACACAATCACATCATCCTGTCTTGCTGTGTTCTCCACAACCTTTTAAGGAGAAATTCTTTGAACTATGCTGGCTCAGTTGGGCCTGAGGCCAGAATTCATATTAATGAACCAACCCTGAGGGCACTTGAAACTGGCCGTCCTGGCTTGCCCCCCCCAGAGTGCCTGCGAGGTCCTTATAAGATACATGGAATACTTTGCGGGTAGGGGGGCCATCAATATGCCAGACAATGTCTGAGACATTTTTTAAATAAAAATATATTTGAAACTGAAAAAAAATTTGCTTTGATTTAATGCTTGGCTTTCTTTTAGCTGTCTCCTCGGTTATCTTTTATTAATGTTATATTTTTTTGGCCTTTTTCTTCAACAGTGCAAACAAAATTTTGTTGACACATGAGGTGACAATCTCTTCTTCGGCTAACTATTATTATTATTTTGTGGGTCTGCTACACACACACCTTGTTTTTTTGTAAATGTATGTAATGCATTCCTGACAAAAATATTAATTTTAAACACCATGACCGAAATTTGGGGAGTCATGAAAATGGCGTGATTGTGTAAATTTAGAAAGCACTGTTGGGTGTTATTTACTAAAAGAAACTACACTTTGCACTACAAGTGCACTTGAGACTGCACTGAAACTGCACTTGTAGTGCAAAGTGGATTTGCCTTTAGTAAATAACCCCCATTGCCACTGAAAACAACAACTTTACTCAAAAAAATGCTTTTGAGCATTGAAAGAAGAGGCCACACATTGTTGATTATCAATCTTTTAAATCAAAGCACAATCACATGTGCGTTTCTAAAAGGGTTTTTGAACAAACGAACATGTTTGTTGTATAACATTTTTTTAGGTCACATTAATGATAAACCCATAAAATACACAACTCTGGAACTTACAAAGTTCAACTTTTATAAAGTGAAGGCAATATCAGACATGAGTATGTACAAACTGTGTTTGATATTGCGTTCAGCAGATGGGGTGAAGTTACCCCTGTAAAAGCCAAATTTAGAAGATGCACACAAATTGCCTAATGTCAACATGTGCTAGCTGCCATCATGGGGGATCAATGGACGTGTTTTGTGGGTGCAACCCCTTCCTCTCAGCTACTATCGAGGAAGGGGTTGCACCCACAAAACGCATTAATTGATCTCCCGTGATGGCAGATAGCACATGCTGACACACTGTGTGCATCTTCAAAATTTGGCTTTTAACATAGGTAAAAAATTTTAGTCATCAAAAACAAAAAACAGAAGTAATTTAGGGATTTCTGGGTGTTTTAGATTCTCCCTAAAACATCAATGATGTTCTTCATTTTGTTTTGAACATCATTAATGTTTTGCTTTATGTTTCCTAAATCTCAACATTCCTCTTCCAAAACATCCCGATCACCTACAAAAAAAAACAAAAAAACACACCATGTATTATAAATATGCAGGCATCCATCTCTTACCTGAAGCTGTGGTCGCAGACACTCACCTGTTGTGGTGACAATTTCTACAACATCTCCCTCCTCCTCCTCTGGTTGGGTTTGGGGGATTTCCCCTTCTTCCTGAGGTGGGGGGTCCCTGGTCTCCTCTGATGAGTGGTGTCCTCCGAGTCTTTTCTCCCCTATGTGAACAAAACAAGGTACACTTAGCACACAGATATTTGAGGGCAGAAATAGGAATATGAAACATTGCTTGGAAGTGGGGTACAATTGTCTGTTTTGGCAGAGTTCCAAGCTGAAGAATTTTTTTTTTGTCCTTTGTAAAGCTTGAATACTTACCTGTTTTGTGCAAGCTTCACAGATGGAGACACCCCTATAGTATCCACTGGAGCACCTATGTGGGCCCCCTAATAAAAAGGGTGTTCTTTTGTCCCACACTAGTGCTCCAGCGTCCAGATATGTAAACAGCTGCTGAGTGTCCTCTCCTTACACAGAATCTAGTTTGCATTTCATTCTAGTTACAAATCCATCTAGACAACAAACTTTTATTAATAGAAGTAGGCCAGAAAAACCGTATTGAACTGCATCTGGCCAAAACATCATATTTTAGGGCCAAACGAACAATGTTTCCTACGAACGATTAATGTGCCCATGAACATGAAAGTTGCCACTTTAAACTGTACAACAGTAAAGAAAAGCACATGGAGCAGCACGAACGTAATAAACAGAAAGAATAGGAACACAGAAAAACTACTTACTTTTTTGCAGCACTCTTCTGATCCTTCTATACTGATTAGGGATGAGCTTCGAGTTCGAGTCGAACTCATGTTCGACTCGAACATTGGCTGTTCGCAAGTTCACCGAACAGCGAACAATTTGGGGTGTTCGCGGCAAATTCGAATGCCGCGGAACACCCTTTAAAAGTCTATGGGAGAAATCAAAAGTGCTAATTTTAAAGGCTAATATGCAAGTTATTGTCATAAAAAGTGTTTGGGGACCTGGGTCCTGCCCCAGGGGACATGGATCAATGCAAAAAAAAGTTTTAAAAACGGCCGTTTTTTCAGGAGCAGTGATTTTAATAATGCTTAAAGTCAATCAATAAAAGTGTAATATCCCTTTAAATTTCGTACCTGGGGGGTGTCTATAGTGTGCCTGTAAAGGGGCGCATGTTTCCTGTGTTTAGAACAGTCTGACAGCAAAATGACATTTTGAAGGAAAAAACTCATTTAAAACTACCCGCGGCTATTGCATTGCCGACAATACACATAGAAGTTCATTGATAAAAACGGCATGGGAATTCCCCAAAGGGGAACCCCTGAACCAAAATTTAAAAAAAAAATGACGTGGGAGTCCCCCTAAATTCCATACCAGGCCCTTCAGGTCTGGTATGGATATTAAGGGGAACCCCGGCCAAAATTTAAAAAAAAAAAAATGACGTGGGGTTCCCCCTAAATTCCATACCAGACCCTTCAGGTCTGGTATGGATTTTAAGGGGAACCCCGCGCCAAAAAAAAACAAAAAAAACGGCGTGGGGTCCCCCCAAAAATCCATACCAGACCCTTATCCGGGCACGCAACCTGGCAGGCCGCAGGAAAAGAGGGGGGGACGAGAGTGCGGCCCCCCCTCCCTCCTGAACCGTACCAGGCCACATGCCCTCAACATTGGGAGGGTGCTTTGGGGTAGCCCCCCAAAACACCTTGTCCCCATGTTGATGAGGACAAGGGCCTCATCCCCACAACCCTGGCCGGTGGTTGTGGGGGTCTGCGGGCGGGGGGCTTATCGGAATCTGGAAGCCCCCTTTAACAAGGTGACCCCCAGATCCCGGCCCCCCCCCCTGTGTGAAATGGTAAGGGGGTACATAAGTACCCCTACCATTTCACGAAAAAAGTGTCAAAAATGTTAAAAATGACAAGAGACAGTTTTTGACAATTCCTTTATTTAAATGCTTCTTCTTTCTTCTATCTTCCTTCATCTTCTGGTTCTTCTGGTTCTTCTGGCTCTTCTGGTTCTTCCTCCGGCATTCTCGTCCAGCATCTCCTCCGCGGCGTCTTCTATCTTCTTCTCCTCGGGCCGCTCCGCACCCATGGCATGGGGGGGAGGCTCCCGCTCTTCTCTTCTTCTTTTCTTCTCTTCTTCTCTTCTTCTTTTCTTCTCCGGGCCGCTCCGCAATCCATGCTGGCATGGAGGGAGGCTCCCGCTGTGTGACGGCGCTCCTCGTCTGACAGTTCTTAAATAACGGGGGGGCGGGGCCACCCGGTGACCCCGCCCCCTCTGACGCACGGTGACTTGACGGGACTTCCCTGTGACGTCACGGGGAATGCCACAGGGAAGTCCCGTCAAGTCACCGTGCGTCAGAGGGGGGCGGGGTCACCGGGTGGCCCCGCCCCCCCGTTATTTAAGAACTGTCAGACGAGGAGCGCCGTCACACAGCGGGAGCCTCCCTCCATGCCAGCATGGATTGCGGAGTGGCCCGGAGAAGAAAATGAAGAAGAGAAGAAGAGAAGAAAAGAAGAAGAGAAGAGCGGGAGCCTCCCCCCCATGCCATGGGTGCGGAGCGGCCCGAGGAGAAGAAGACAGAAGACGCCACGGAGGAGATGCTGGACGAGAACGCCGGAGGAAGAACCAGAAGAGCCAGAAGAACCAGAAGAACCAGAAGATGAAGGAAGATAGAAGAAAGAAGAAGCATTTAAATAAAGGAATTGTCAAAAACTGTCTCTTGTCATTTTTAACATTTTTGACACTTTCTTCGTGAAATGGTAGGGGTACTTATGTACCCCCTTACCATTTCACACAGGGGGGGGGCCGGGATCTGGGGGTCACCTTGTTAAAGGGGGCTTCCAGATTCCGATAAGCCCCCCGCCCGCAGACCCCCACAACCACCGGCCAGGGTTGTGGGGATGAGGCCCTTGTCCTCATCAACATGGGGACAAGGTGTTTTGGGGGGCTACCCCAAAGCACCCTCCCAATGTTGAGGGCATGTGGCCTGGTACGGTTCAGGAGGGAGGGGGGGCCGCACTCTCGTCCCCCCCTCTTTTCCTGCGGCCTGCCAGGTTGCGTGCTCGGATAAGGGTCTGGTATGGATTTTTGGGGGGACCCCACGCCGTTTTTTTTTTTTTTTTTTGGCGCGGGGTTCCCCTTAAAATCCATACCAGACCTGAAGGGTCTGGTATGGAATTTAGGGGGAACCCCACGTCATTTTTTTTTTTTAATTTTGGCCGGGGTTCCCCTTAATATCCATACCAGACCTGAAGGGCCTGGTATGGAATTTAGGAGGACTCCCACGTCATTTTTTTTTTTTAATTTTGGTTCGGGGTTCCCCTTTGGGGAATTCCCATGCCGTTTTTATCAATGAACTTCTATGTGTATTGTCGGCAATGCAATAGCCGCGGGTAGTTTTAAATGAGTTTTTTCCTTCAAAATGTCATTTTGCTGTCAGACTGTTCTAAACACAGGAAACATGCGCCCCTTTACAGGCATACTATAGACACCCCCCAGGTACGAAATTTAAAGGGATATTACACTTTTATTGTTTGACTTTAAGCATTATTAAAATCACTGCTCCTGAAAAAACGGCCGTTTTTAAAACTTTTTTTTGCATTGATCCATGTCCCCTGGGGCAGGACCCAGGTCCCCAAACACTTTTTATGACAATAACTTTCATATAAGCCTTTAAAATTAGCACTTTTGATTATTCATGTTCGTGTCCCATAGACTTTAACGGTGTTCGCATGTTCGAACAAACTTTTTTCCTGTTCGCATGTTCTGGTGCGAACCGAACAGGGGGGTGTTCGGCTCATCCCTAATACTGATCGTGCTCCCTTAATTTGAGGTCCGACCACCGTTTCCTCAGTTGATCCTTGTATCGTCGTACCCCAAAATTCCTGTGCAGACTCTTCCCAACTTTAGCCATGATCTTGGCCTTTCTGACATTGGGGTTGGGGTAAGGTCCATACTTCCAGTCATAGTCGGCCCTCTTCAATATGTCCACCATCTCCACCATCTCAACAAAGGCCATATTTGAGGCCTTAAATCTCCTCCGGGATAGTGATGTTTCTGGCTCCGGGCTTTCCTCCTCCTCCTCGTTGCTGCTATTATCATGCACCTGCTCTGTCTCCGCCATGTGCTCTCCCCCACTGCACCGAAAGAGAAGGGGCGGGGAAAAGACTAGAAAGAACGTCAGGGGCGGGAAGAGTTTCACGCATGTGCAGTGTATATAAAGCGTAACACGCGTGCGTCGTACGTACGATCTGTGAGCAGAGGAAGGAGTATCGGAAGCGCCGATCGTGATAACGAAGGTACCATTTTAACTTGGGACTATACTGCTTATAGATTGAGACCTATATTGGAACAAGATTAGAAGAGTTTAGCCTGACATTAGGGATTGTCTTGTGTTGTGTCTTGCAGAGAAAATGGATCTACAGTACCTGACCGCGAGATTGTGTTTATAGCGCGATCCTATCCTATCGCGCTGGTTCTCGGCGACAGGGTACTGTGCATGTCGCGCTGGCTCGCTGATCGGGAAAGGAAAACTTTTTTTTCCTTTCGCGATGAGCGACAGGCAGTGCTGACAGCTGTATGGTTAGAATCATGAGGGGGAAGGCCGCGCCAAATTTTAAATAAAAAAATGGCGTGGGTTCCCCCCCAGGGGCATACCAGGCCCTTCAGTCTGGTATGGATTGTCAGTCTGGTATGGATTGTAAAAACCGCTGAAAAACCATGTACCCCATACTCATTCATATATGGTGGGGGGCCGGTATCTGGGGGCCCCCTTATTAAAGGGGTCTCCCGGATTCCGATAAGCCCTCCGCCCGCAGACCCCGACAACCAACGGTCAGGGTTGTTGGGAAGAGGCTCTTGTCCTCATCAACATGGGGACAAGGTGCTTTGGGGTGGGGGGCCCCCAGGGCCCCCCCTCCCCCAAAGCACCCAACCCCCCATGTTGAGGGCATGCGGCCTGGTGCGGTTCAGGAGGGGGGGTGCTCGCTTGTCCCCACCCCCTTTCCTGACCAGCCGGGCTGTGTGCTCGGATAAGGGTCTGGTATGGATTTTGGGGGGACCCCCATGTCGATTTTTTGGCGTAGGGGGAGTTCCCCTTACCATCCATACCAGACCGAAGGGCCTGGTATGCCCCTGGGGGGGAACCCACGCCATTTTTTATTTAAACTTAGGCGCGGCGGCGTTCCCCCTCATGATTCATACCAGACAGCTGTCAGCACTGCCTGTCGCTCATCGCGAAAGGAGAAAAAGTTTTCCTTTTCCAAACAGCGAGCCAGCTCGGCGCTGGCTCCCGCGACGGGGCTCGCAGGTGTCAAATCTCGCCAATTAAAAGCGGCAAGATTGACACAATATCGCGGTCACCTACTATAGTCAATGATCATGACTTTATGCCAATATTCATTGATATATTCAGGGAGCTGCCCTGTCTGTGGCAGGTAAACCACCCACATTATAACAATAAAACAAAGAGGAAGGCAGCGTTGGATCAATTGTTGGAATTTGTGAAGCCGTTGATCCCCATAGCAGACATCCCCTATTTGAAGGCCCTAATTGGTGGCATGAGGAGCACTTATCTAAGGGAGCGCAAGATGGTCCAGGATTCCCAGAGATCATCAGCAGCAGCAGATGACATTTATGTCCCCAGGCTGTGGTACTATAAGAGACTGCGATTTCTGGCAGGCCAGAGTGAACCCAGGCCAGCACTCTCCAGTCTTCCTTCCACACTTCCTTCCCCCCAGCTGAGGCTTCAGACGCCCAACCTGGGCCTTCCAGGCAGCAACATGTGGAGGAGCCCAGCTTGAGCCAGGTATAGCATTCTTCTAAATATTTCTGTTTGTCAAATTAATGATGTTAAATATATGTTACTTTTGATAACTAATTTCTGATTTCACAAAGTGTTTTACATATCAATAGACAGTAGTGGCCACAAATGATTGTGACAAGAATGAAAAATGCTGGGCTCAGAATCATAGTCTTTTCTATGTATTAACATTCAATTTTCATGAGATGAAAATTGTGTGTGATTGATGAACAAAAAACTAAAACGATGTCCCTTTTTCATACACAGGAAAGTCTCAGCCAGGAGGTGGCGGGGGTAAGTGGCAGCCAGGAGGTGGCCGGGCCCAGTAGCCTGCCCGATACCCAGGTCCCTCCCCTCCGCCTTCCACAAAAAAGTGACAGGAAGAGGAGTATCATGTAGGAGGCAGTAATTGACCTATTTATGAAGGCTACTGGGGCCCTCAGAACCCCCCACAGTGTTCAAGAGGACTTTGTCTATATTACAGCCTGCAAAATGCTGGAAATGGAGGAGGGCCAACGCCTAATATGTGAGTATCTCATCTTACAAGCCCTAAATGAGGGGTTGAGGGGCCATCTCACAAGCCAAAGCCATGTTTGTGAGTTCAACCATGGTCCTTCTCCTCCTCCTCCAGGTCCTCCTCCTCCTCCTCCACCTCCTGCCACATCTCCAACACCAGAGCCACAGCCTGGAAGGAAGCGTCTAAGGAAGATCAGAGAGTGATGGCCCTGGGTTCAGTCTGGTCTGGCAAAAGACGCAAGCTCTTGTATGACCACAGCCTGGGGACATAGATTTCACCTGCTGCTGTTCCTGATCTCTTGTAGTCCTGGACCGGATTGTGCTCCCTATTATAAGGACTACTCAGGCCACCAATTTTGACTGTAAAATTATTGATGTGTACCCTGGGGTACAAAGGCTTCGCAAATTTCACAAGTTTCTCCAGCGTTGCCTTCCTCCTTATTTTGTTATGACCCAGAATAAATGGCTATTTATTTTTAACATATACTTGCCTATGTGTTTTACTTCAAAAAGGATAGTTTGTTTGTGAGGAGGCAGTTACATTTCCAAAATACAATGTGAAATTAACAAGGGACACCAACACCAACCAATCTCCTTGAGATTCTAAAATACAATATAATAATAGTGTTGTGGTAACTTGACACACACAAAACCCACAAAAATAATTACAAGGTCTCAGGTGTGAATGGGGAGCAGGTGTGTTAAACTTGGTGTTATCGTTCTCACTCTCTCATACTGATCACTGGAAGTTCAACATGGCACCTCATGGCAAAGAACTCTCTGAGGACCTGAAAAAAAAAATGTTCCGTAGCGTAAAACCTTTTAATAAAATCAGCGCATAAAACAACTTGTACAACTTAAATTTGTTGGTGCCAGTCTGGCTGGCACCAACAAATGTGAGTTGTACAAGTTGCCTTTTTCTTTTGATTTAATGGAATATGGATGACTAACGGCCCTGTTATTGGAGGTTTTATATACAGATACAAATATACATTTATTCAATTTTTTCATTTTCCAACAAAAATGTGACAAAAAATTATAACTTAAAAATTCTCACCAGGCTTCTTACTAAATACCTTGGACTGTTTACTTTCCAAAAAGGGGTCATTTGGGGGGTATTTGTACTGTCCTGGCATTTTAGGGCCTCAAGAAATGAGATAGACAGATACAAATATACATTTGTTCAATTTTTTCATTTTCCAACAAAAACGTGACAAAAAATTATAAATTAAAAATTCTCACCAGGCTTCTTACTAAATACCTTGGACTGTTTACTTTACAAAAAGGGGTCATTTGGGGGGTATTTGTACTGTCCTGGCATTTTAGGGCCTCAAGAAATAAGATAGACAGCACATCAGGATTGATCTATTTTGTAAATACTGTATGTATATCTGGGGTATGGAATTAAAATTCACAGCGGTCCGGTCAGTAAAATTTTCTTCCACGTTTGTCCAATGATCCAGGTCCTTCACATCACAGCCCCCTCTCCCAATCCCGTTCTTACATCAGTCTCCTCTGTCCCTTCACATTAGTGTTCTGAACCCCCCTTCACATTAACACCCCGCCCCCACAGCAGTGTCTTCTGCCCCTTTTATATCAATCCTCACACACACACAGCACTTTCCCCCACAACAGTGCCCTCTGCCCCTCTCACATCACCCCCCCACAACAGTGCCCTCTGCCCCTCTCACATCACCTCCCCCCACAACAGCGCCCTCTGCCCCCTTCACCTCACCTCCCCCCACAACATTGCCCTCTGCCCTCTCACATCACCCCCCCACAACAGTGCCCTCTGCCCCTCTCACATCACCTCCCCCCACAACAGTGCCCTTCGTCCCACAACAGTGCCCTCCACCCCTCTCACATCACCCTCCCCCCACAACAGTGCCCTCCGCCCCTCTCACATCACCTCCAGCCCACAAAGGTGCCCTCCGCCCCTCTCACATCACCCCCCCACAACAGTGCCCTCTGCCCCTCTCACATCACCTCCCCCCCACAACAGTGCCCTCCGCCCCTCTCACATCACCTCCAGCCCACAAAAGTGCCTTCTGCCCCTCTAACACCCCCCCCCACAACAGTGCCCTCTGCCCCCCTTCACCTCACCTCCCCCCACAACATTCCCCTCTGCCCTCTCACATCAGCTCCCCCCACAACAGTGCCTTCTGCCCCCTCACATCTCCTCCAGCCCACAAAAGTGCCTTCTGCCCCTCTCACATCACCTCCTCCCCACAACAGTGCCCTCTGCCCCTCTCACATCACCTCCCCCCCCAAACAGTGCCCTCTACCCCTCTGACATCACCTCCAGCCCACAAAAATGCCTTCTGCCTGAGCATGCCCACGGGTCCCGGGAACTCGATATTCTCTGGCGGCCTGCGATTGCGGTGTGGAGAGGTAGAACGGGGAAGTGCCTATGTAAACAAGGTATTTCCCCATTCTGCCCTGTGTAATGACAGAGATCTACTGCTCCCTGTCATCAGGAACAGTGATCTCTGTCAAGTGAGTAGTAGCCCCCCCCTACAGAATCACTCCCTAGGACACACTTAACCCCTTCATCGGCCCCTAGTGGTTAACTCCTTCCCTGCCAGTGTCATTTACACAATCAGTGCATTTTTATAGCACTGATCACTGTATAAATGACAATGGTCCCAAAATAGTGTCAAAAGTGTCCGATCTGTCCGCCATAATGACGCAGTAATGATAAAAATCGCAGATCGGCGCCATTACTAATTTTAAAAAAAATGAATAATAAAAATGCCATAAAACTATCCCCAATTTTGTAGACGCTATAACTTTTGCGCAAACCAATCAATATACGCTTGTTGAAATTTTTTTTTACCAAAAATATGTACAAGAATACATATCGCCTAAACTGAGGAAAAAAAAAGTTTTTTTTTATATATTTTGGGGGGATATTTATTATAGCAAAAAGTAAAAAATATTGCGTTTTTTTTTTCAAAATTGGCGATCAAATACCACCAAAAGAAAGTTCTATTTGTGAGAAAAAAAGGACTTCAATTTTGTTAGGCTACAAGGTCGCACGACCGCGCAATTGTCAGTTAAAGCGACGCAGTGCCGAATCGCAAAAAATGGCCCGGTCATTCAGCAGCCAAATCTTCCGGAGCTGAAGTGGTTAATAAACTTAAAGTGTTACTAAACCCACAACAGTAAAATCAGTCTGTATATGCAGCATAGCATGCTTGTTATACTCACTGTGGAACTTAAGGGGTTAATCCTCTGCATTGTGTAAAAAGGCTGTTTGATCCTGTATGCACAGATCCTCCCCTCTCCTGCACTGTCTATGTGGGCAAAGCTAACACAGGCAGTGTAGCCAACCTGCACATGCTCAGTTGTGTCTTTTATGCTGGAGAGAACAGTTACTCGTTCTCAGAGATAGCCAGGTCACATGATATTGACATCACACATGTGGGCGTGTATACAGGCTGTAGTAAAAATCTCCTCCTACCTGATCTCTCAGCACTGGAGAAACTGTGCAGTTTATCACTGACCATGTTATAAAGATCAGCCAAAAAGGTATATAGAGGCAGTATTTTACTGTAAAAAGAAGGTTTATAAGCTGTGGGCACTGTGGGGGGCAGATGAACTATTTTCATATTACTGGGTTTAGTAAAACTTTAACTAAAACATCTGCTTTCTCATTGAAATCCTCAATCTGTCATTGTGTCTTAAAATATCACTTCTTGATTATGCAGTGCTGGGATAAGCAGTATCCGACATGTACAATACTAAAACATGTGCACAAATCTGATGCGCCTCAGTTTTATCGGGCTTTCAAGAGCAGAATTAGTCAGAAAATATGCACCATGCGGAAATCTGAGGCCAGGAGGACGTCTTATCTGAATACATTTCTACATACTAAAACTGCGTCTGAAACCTTCTCCTCCTGGCTGCAGCCGCCAGTATGATAAATCAGCGCGCAGATCTATCATATCACGAGTATCATCACCATTTACTTAGCTGGATGCACATTTATATGGGAACAGCTTATTAATAACTTGATCTGCCTGCAGCTTGTGGATATTAGGGAGCATCAAGATAGATGACTTAATGAGCCACAATTTCAACCAATTTGACTCTAGAAATATATATGGAGTAGTGGCGGACGGTCACCCTCCATTTAACACCATTAAAATCATCGGAAAATACAACTTTTACAGCAGTAAGCAAAAGAAAGTTGTACATGGAAACATTATACTTCATTTGAAATGCCAAACCAACAATTATTCAGACCTCTTACCTAATAATACATTCAAAGTATTGATTCGCTAGTATAATAGAAAAAAAAAAAACGACTGAATTGCAGAACGTTTTGCTATGGTAACTGTGCCCTTTCTCAGATTTTGACTTCTATCAGACAGATCGTGTCTCGGTGGATATCAAGAGACGAGCAACAGAAACAGACATGGAATGTTGATTTTGGTGCTCTTGATTACATTGTATAACTGTTGGTGCGCTATCCAGTCTAAATCTTGGTTGCCGTGTCTATTGTGCTGCGCTACATTCATACCATGTAATCACAGCTTGAGAAATACAAATTTCACACCAAAGAAACTTCGAAATGGAGTCAATTAATGAATGAATATATGGTATAAGGGAGAAGATTGTTTTGTACCTAAAATTCTTTTGTACCTAACCAAAATAGATGGAACTAGACATGTGCAATTCGTTCTGTTCTGAATTCATTTTTTAACGAATTTCGACAAATTCGTTAATTCGGAAATATCCAAACTAACGAAAACCCGTTTAACACATTTTTCCGAATATTCGTTAATTCGAATATTCGTAAATTTGTACATTCGTAAATTCGTACATTCGTACATTCGTACATTCGTAAATTTGTACATTCGTAAACTCGTACATTCGTAAATTTGTACATTTGTAAATTCGTAAATTAGTGAATTCGTAAATTTGTCAATTCGGAAATTCGCAAATCTGAAATAATAATTAACTACTAATAACTTAACTATTACTAACTATTAAATTGTAGGTATTGTAATTTCCTTTCAAATGGGGCTGTTAGTGAACGAAACACATACAAATTTATCCGAAGTTACAAATTATCCGAAATAACATATGCCGTATCCAAACGAATTAATAATAATAAATAACAATAATAATAAAAACTTTTTATTTATATTTTATTTATTATTTATTATTAATTTGATTAGATGCAGCATTCGTTATTTCGGATAATTCGTAACTTCGGATAAATTCACATTTGTTACGTTCACTAACAGCCAAATTTGAAAGGAATTTGAAAGGAAATTACAATACCTATAGTTTAATAGTAAGTTACTATTTCAGATTTTCGAATTTTCGGGTTTTTGGATTTTCAAATTTTGAATTTACAAATTTCTGAATTTTCTAATTTACAAATGTACGAATTTACGAATATACGAATTTTCGAATTTACGAATTTACGAATGTGGGAATTTACAAATTTATGAATTTATGAATGTACGAATGTACAAATTTACGAATGTACGAATTTCGATCATAACGAATAACCCGAAAAACGAAAAAAATAAATAAACGAATGAAATGAAAATGAACACATTTTTTGCCAGTGCACATATCTAGATGGAACATCAATCTATTTGGCTATAATGTTTATGCAATGTATAATCAAACCCATGTATAATAAATAGAACAGGGAACATTTGGGAAGGACCATAGATTTAGCTATAGATTTATATATATATATATATATATATATTATGTTATACACAGGACAGACATAATATTCAACCAAAAGAAAAGTGTTAAAAACTACTGCAGAAGGGCCATGTCAAAAAAGTGTAAAATCAAAAGAAGTCCATCCCTTTGTAGAGCAGTCACAGTGCTAAATGGAAATTCAAATAATTTCCTTGTCAAAAGAAGTTTATTGAGTATACAATGTTATAAAGATACATAAAGTAAGTTTACAAGGATCTATAAAGTAAGCTCATTGTTTTACAGTAGGGTTTATATAGGTAAATATCATGAAATTTCAAATATTAAACATTGGGTTCACGTAAACCTAAATTAAAGATATATATCATTTCCTTAGTTACTTTTGTAGGTATTTAAATGATTTATACCTACTATACATATTGTTTACAAGTAGAGTGTATATAGGTCAAATAAATTCTGATAATGAGCTTTAATCGTAAGGTGGAGAAAAGGAAAGAGAAAGAAGAAAAAGGGTTGAAAGGTAGAGGTATGGTCCACAAGGTTGTCCCGCTCGTCAGTTTATTATTCTTTTTAGTTCTCTTTGAAGCCTTAGAATGGGTGTCTCTGTAAGTCATTTAATCTGTTACCATGGCAACAGGACAGAGTCATTGAAGTTTGACAGGAACTGTTGTTTTATCCAAGGATGCCAAAGTTTTTCAAATTTTGGAATTTGATTTTGATCGATGGCTACCATCTTAGCATGGGACATTGTATTATTCATTCTGTGAATTGTTTCTGCTAGTACCAATGTAGGAGATTTCCATGCCTTGGCCACTGTTTGTTTTGCAGCCGTTATTAGTTGGATCATAAGTTTGAATTGAGAGAATGTTAACCATTCCGGTTTTAGATTAAGTAAAGTTAAATATGGATCTGGTTGTATTATTTTTTTAAATATTTTAGATGCAATCACGAAGACTTCCTTCCAGAAGGTTTGGATTACTGGGCACGTCCACCATATGTGTAAATATGTGCCTATTTCTGGGCATCCTCGAAAACAAAGAGCTGAGGTATTAGGTGAATATTTTGCCACTCTAGCGGGTACAAGGTACCAGCGAGTTAGGACTTTATAATTTGTCTCCAGTGCTAAGATGTTGGGTGAAGATGACTTAGATGTGAGCCATATGTTAGACCAGTCCGTGTCTTCTAAAGTTCGTCCCAGGTCCTCCTCCCACCTCTGAACGTAAGGGGGTCTATTAAGATTTGCTACTCCATATAATTGATTATAAAGTGATGAAATTGTACCTTTAGCAAATGGATCTTTTGTACAGATTGATTCAAAAATGGATAATTGGGATAATGGTGTATCCCCCTTTAGGAATGGTGTATAGAAATTTTTGATTTGGAGATATCTGAATATCTCAGAGTTTGGTAGATCATATTTTTCTCTAAGCGATGGGAATGAAAGGAATGATTTAGATGCTATGAAGTCATTTAGTGTCTGAATGCCTGATGTTGTCCAAGCTTTAAAAGAATTTGGGTAGATCCATGCCGGATAAAAGGCCGGATTTCTGATAAAAGAAAGGAGAGGATTGTGTGGAGATTGTAACTGATATTTGGTTTTTAGTTTATCCCAGAGAGATAAGAAGTGTTTAGTTATGGGATTATGAATTTTAAAGCGGTCTTTAGGATCAAGCCATAATAAATTTGATATTAATAGAGGGTCATTTTCTGAAGCCTCTATAAATACCCATAATGGGATTTCCTGTTTTGCATGGTATTTGGACAGACTGGCCAAATGTGCTGCTCTGTAGTAGTTAGTAAAATTAGGATATCCCAGGCCTCCTTTATTTTTGGGAAGATGTAGTGTGTGTATAGGTATACGTGGTTTAGAAGAGCCCCATATAAACGAAGTTGCTCTTTTTTGTACTATTCTCAAAAAATAGGAAGGAATTGGAATAGGGAGGACTCTGAATAGATAAAGCAATTTGGGTAGAATAGTCATTTTGATTGCATTAATCTTCCCTATCCAGGATAAAGGAAGTTGCGACCATTGTTTTATTAGATTTGTGATCTGTCTTAATACAGGAGGATAATTGGTTGAGAATAAGTCAGAATGAGATGCTGTTAAATGAATTCCAAGATATGGGATTGATTTTTCTGCCCATGTGAATGGGAGTGCAGCCCTAGCCGGGATCAATTCCATGTTTGTGAGTGAAATATTAAGCACTAGGCATTTCTTAGGATTAATCATAAGGCCGGATAGGGCTGCAAATCCATCAAGAGCTGGTATTAAGTTAGGACCAGAGACCTGTGGTGATGATAGAAAAAGTAATATATCGTCTGCAAATATACATAATTTGTGTGTAATACCTCCTACTTCAATGCCAGTTATAGTTTGGTTTGTTCTGAGGTATTGGGCCATGGGTTCGAGTATAAGGGCAAATAATAAGGGAGATAATGGGCAACCCTGTCGGGTACCTCTTTCGATATTAAAGGCTTCAGATTTGTATCCATCATATTTTATATAGGCTTTGGGTTTATTATATAATGCTTTGATCCATGTTAAAAAATGGGGTCCAAAACCCCATTTTTGTAATGAATATTGCATATATTGCCAGGATACTGTGTCAAATGCCCTCTTAATATCGAGAGATAGAAAACATAAAGGGATTTTCCGTTTTTTAGCAATATGTGCCAATAACACTGCCCTGCGTATATTATCGCCTGCCTGTCTATTTGGCATGAAGCCTACTTGATCTCTATGTATTAATTTTCCTATAATGCTATTGAGGCGTTTTGCTATTATTTTTGCTAATAATTTAATATCGAGGTTTAACAGAGAGATAGGCCGATAATTCACACAGGAAGTATCATCAGAAAGGGGTTTTGGGATCATACAAACAATTGCCATTAGTGTTTCTTGCCGAAAAGAATGTCCATCTAGAAGTTTGTTAAAAGTTTCAGTGAGAATGGGAGAGAGTATTTCTGAGAATGTTTTATAGTATAAAGCCGAGTAGCCGTCTGGGCCTGGTCTTTTGTTAAGTTTTAGGTCTTTTATGGCGTTAGCAACTTCATCTATAGTTATAGGCTCATCCAAACTGCTTTTTTGATTCTGAGATAACTCAGGTAAGGTTATTTTTGAGAAGAAGGATTCAGCTTCTGTAGGATTAAATTCATTGTTTGTCTTGTATAAAGTTGCGAGATGTGAGTGAAATTTATGGACTATTTTAACTGGATTACAAGTGTAAACATTTTTTGATAATTTCAAACATATTGGTTTGAAAGATTTGTTAGTTGAATTTAATGCCCGAGCCAAATATGTACCTGGTTTGTTTGTATTCATGTAGAAATTGTGTTTGGAGCGTTTGAGGGATTTATCAACTGACTCAGTGAGAAATAGATCGTATTCCAATCTAGATTTTTCCAGATGAGATTTTGTACTCTGAGATGGATTATCTTGAAATGATATGTAGGCTGCATTAAAATTGAGTTCTAGTTTTTTTGCTAGATTTTTGCGTTCCCGTTTAAATAGTGCCATTTGTCTTTGTATTGTATCACGCAAGACAGGCTTATGAGCTTCCCACAGTGTTATTGGGGAGATGTCTGTTGTATTATTAATTGATATGTATTCCTTTAAAGCTTGTTCAATGGCCATCTGATGTAGTGGGTGTTTGAGCATTATGTCCGGTAAGTACCACGTTGGGTCATGCGCTTTTGGTATGGCTGAGGCTATAGTAGTGTATACTGCATTATGGTCAGACCACGGAATCGGAATTATATCTGATGCAATAATTTCTGGTATCATTCCTATTGTTAGAAAAATATGATCTATTCTGGTGAAGGTTTGATGAGGGTGCGAGAAATAAGTGAATTTCTTTTTCATTGGGTTACTTTCTCTCCATGAATCTACCAGATTGTATTTGGAAAGAAGTTGAGAAAAAGGTAATCTAGAGGTTATTTTGGATGGTGTAAAAGGTGATTTATCTAGAAATGGGAGGAGGACCTGGTTCGAATCCCCACACATTATCACTGTTCCTATTTTGTGTGTATTAATCACTTGTAATATATGTGAGAGGAATGGTGTAGGTTGTTTGTTAGGAGCGTAGTAGGAAATCACCGTGATTGCTGTATCCATTATATAACCCATGAGTATCAGGTATCTACCTTCTGGGTCTTTAATTTCTGATGAGAAGGTGAATGGTGTGGATCGGTGAAATGCAATTAGAGTTCCCCTTTGCTTGGTACAGGCAGAAGCCGTGTACATTTGTTGATAAAAAGGAGAAATATATTTTGGAGTAGAATCTTTGGTGAAGTGTGTTTCTTGGAGGCATACTATGTGAAGAAATTCAAATAATTTCAAAGTAATTTCAAAATTTAAACTAATTTTTCTAAAATAATAGTAACCATGCCAGTGCTTCAAAATGTTGGATGTGGAATGTAATATTGCTTTTCACCAAATAGATATACTGTATATAGAAAAACAGTGCTTAGGATATCCCCTCAAAGTACAATCCCCAACAAACTCCCCTCCAGCAGCTGGAATGACCTTAATAATTATAACCACAAATAGGTCCCTCAATTTACACAATGGGATTGATTTACTAAAACTGGAAAGTGCAAACTCTGGTGCAGCTGCTCATGGTAGCCAATCAGCTTCTAACTTCAGCTTGATTGGTTTCTATGCAGAGCTTCACCAGATTTCGCACTCTCCAGTTCTAGTAAATCAACTCCAATATATTCCCAGCGCTTACAGTCTCCAGTGCTAATTTCGTCAACTTAAATATTTTATAAATAAATACTATTTTTGGTGACTACAATACTACTAAAACAATTCAGATGACTAAAATACGACTAAAACTAAAATGGCATTTTAGTCAAAAGACTATGCCTAAAACTAAATTGAAATTTGATGTCAAAATCACATAAGAATACGTAGGGGTCTAAGCTGCTGAAAGAAAAAAAAAAGGCTTTTCTTATTTTTTTTTTTCTTAATATTTAATGTTGGTAATATATTCAGGTAATATGTGCAATGGCATCGCAGCCAATAAAGTTTAAAGTTTTTGGGGTTTTTTTTTATATTTTCAAGCTGTACTTCTGCTTGTCAAGAAAGCTGAACATGAAGAGGAACTTCATCTTTCGGCATGACAATGACCCAAAGCATACATCCAAATCAACAAAGGAACGGCTTCACCAGAAGATTAAAGTTTTGGAATGGCCCAGACAGAGCCCAGACCTGAACCCCATTGAAAATCTGTGGGTTGATCTGAAGAGGGCTGTGCACAGGAGATGCCCCGGCAATCTGACAGATTTGGAGTGTTTTTACAAAGAAGAGTGGGCAAATATTGCAAAGTCAAGATGTGTCATGCTGATAGACTTATACCCAAAAAGACTGAGTGCTGTAATAAAATCAAAAGGTGCTTCAACAAGGTATTTAAGGGTGTGCACACTTATGCAACTATATTATTTTAGTTTATTTTTGTTACTTCCCTCCACCTAAAAAATTTTCAGTTTTTTGTTCAACTGAGTTGTACAGTTTATAGGTCACATTAAAGGTGGAAAAAGTTCTGAAATGATTTATCTTTGTCTCATTTTTTTACATCACAGAAACCTGACATTTTAACAGGGGTGTGTAGACTTTTTATATACACTGTATATGTATACCATAGTTTGTGGACTCTATAACTTTCCTACAGACTACCGTATATATCGAGTATAAGCCGACCCCAATATAAGCCGAGGCACCTAATTTTACCACAAAAAACTGGGAAAGCTTATTGACTCGAGTATAAGCCTAGGGTGAGAAATGCGCAGCTACTGTAAGTGGAAAAGAGGGTCAACAATGCCCATTTGCAGCCTCACTGTGCCCATTTGCAGCCATAGGTCCCCCGAACTTCAAAATCGGTAGTTAAGGGTTCCTAGATGCCCCCTAGCTGCAGCCAAAATTTGGGGTCTCTGGACCCAAAGGGTCCTGAAATGACATTGCTGCAGATGGACACAGTTGACCGAATTTGGGGCCCCGTATCTCGGGGCCACTTGGTGCTAGGAACCCCAAATTTGGTGTGCAAACCCAGTGGAACTAGCACTATAACATATCCAAAGGTGGGGTTCCTTGCACATGGATATGTTGTAGTGCTAGTTCCACTGGGTTTGCACACCAAATTTGGGGTTCCTAGCACCAAGTGGCCCCGAGATACGTGGCCCCAAAGTCAGTTCAGAAAATGTCAAGCACTTTTCTGCAGCAGAGAATGACATTTTCCAAACCGAATTTGGGGCCCCATATCTTGGGGCCACCTGGTGCTAGGAACCCCAACTTTGCACACCAAATTTGGGGTTCCCAGCACCAAGTGGTCTCGAGATACGGGGCCCCAAAGTTGGTTCGGAAAATGTCATTCTTTGCACCAGAAAAGTGCTTGACTCCAGTATAAGCTGAGGGGGGCACTTTCAGCACAAAAAAATGTGCTGAAAAATTCGGCTTATACTCGAGTATATACGGTAAATTATATACACTGATTTGGGTTATTTTCACCAAAGAAATGTAACAGAATACAAAAAAAAAAAAAAAAAAAAAAACAGTGGTGATTAAATACCACCTAAAGAAAGCTCTATTTGTGTGAAAAAAAAATGATAAAAATTTAGTTTCAAAGTGCGACAGCACTGAAAGCTGAAAATTGGCCTGGGTAAGAAGGGAGTAAAAGTGCCCGGTATTGAAGTGGTTTAATTAAACACATTGAATTGTCAAAAATAACTATCATTTGTATTGCTATTATAATGGTGATGTTACAAAAGTCAGTTTTTGTTTGAGAATTATTTACATGCCCCTTTACGGAATACGTGTCTCTGGTTCCAGGAGGCTCGTCCATCTGTACAGTGTGTGTGATGTGACTGCAGACCTTGCATGCTTGTTTGGCATGATCCAAGTAAGAAATATCAAATGCATCTATGTGGACTTGATGTGACATGCTACATTTTGAACGATGTTCCAGATGTCTATGAAACATGACTTTTACCGCATGTCAAGTATACCATGACAGCTGGCTCCAAGTATATCAATTTGCTTTGGATATTGCAGTTTGGTGTTTGCATGTTATACATGCAGTAGATGATTCTATTTGAGTTGCACACTTACCTAACTTCAGACACTTAACCTCTGCTGGATGTTTTTCTATAGTGATTTAAAACATTCCCATAGACACACTCCTAAACCTTGTGGACAGCCTTCCCTGAAGAGTTGAAGCTGTTATAGCTGCAAAGGGTGGGCCAACTCCATATTGAACCCTATGGACTAAGACTGGGATACCATTAAAGTTCATGTGTGTGTAAAGGCAGGCGTCACAATACTTTTGACAATATAGTGTACATGAAGTCTTCAAAGTATGGTTGCTTCCTATATATATATATGACTTGAATATATAACGAATTGTATGCTACTGTTAATGACACTGTGACAGACCTAGCTGGAAAAGAGGCTTTTGGAGGGGACTGAATGCCAGCCTCCTGCAAACCAATGTTCTATTATGTTTGTCTGCCTTGGATCACAGGATGTGTATTGCATTGGAGGGAGGGGGGTTCTTCCAACAGCTCTCCCTGCTAACACTGTGTACTGATGAGACGTTAAACACACCTGACCTGTGTGTCCATTGTCATTGGACAGTTTAAACCGCCCTCTTTTCCAAGGATGGGGGGAAAGAGTATCTGAGTTATTTTATCTGTTGTGACCATGTGTTATAATAAATGAGTTGATTCCTGCTTGGCCCTGAAGACAGAGCATCTTGTCTCGTTTTTGGGGTGGATTATTTGTATAGGTTCCTTGTTCGGCTGATTGAAGTGTTCAGTAGCTGCCTTTGTGTTTGGGTATGGAATGTCCTAAATGACTTTAACCCCTTTTATACTCGGGGTGTCGTTACAGACACTTACTGTATATATCATCCAATTTTCATCCAATATTTCATCCATTGTTTATCATAAAGTGTACCCCGCATTGTATGGTGTAAAGGATTATTATATTCCAGTTTAGGCACTGGCATGGTTACTATTACTTCTGAATAATAACAACTGTATACATTTCTATTCGCCACAATGACAGCTATACGTTTTAATGGAATTTTTGATATCACTATTTTTCATTTTTGGCAGCACGCTGTTACTGAAGTTTTTAACTTTATTTTGTGGGTTGTTTGTATGGTATGTGTGTCTTGTGTAAAACAATATTTTTGATATTTTTGATGATCTAATTAAGGAATTCATTTTAAACATTCAGGTATATTTTTTAAACCATATACAATTATTTGAAGATCCTTCCCAACTGTTCCCTGTTCTAATGAATACATTGGTCTAAACCAGTGGCCTCCAAACTGCAGCCCGCTAGTCAGAAGCCCTTTGCTTGCCTCTATCCGGCTCCTGGGACACTGTTTATTCCACCGATATGAGGCATTATTCTTCTCACTGACACCACTGATAAGGCACCATTCCTTTCACTGACACCAAAGGTGAGGCAGTATTACTTCCAATGACACCAACAATGGAGCATTTGTCCTTTCACTGACACTAATGATGGAGAATTAATTCCTCCCACTGACACCAATGATGGTGCATAATTCCTCTCACTGATCGAAACGATTGTGCCTTTTTTTCCACTCACACTTCCACTGACACCAACAGAGGGGTGGTATTCCTCCCACTGACACCAGCAATGGAGCATCATTTCTTCCACTCTTCTACCAGCATTTAGACAGGTTTTCGTTTATAAGCGTTTTTAAAAGGTACCCTATATTTTTGAACTGAAAAGACAAAAATATGATGGAAAACAATGAAAAAACATTAAAAAAAAATAGTTTAAAATGTTTTAATTACTTGCGATGATTCATAGACCATATATAGCCCTTGATGCAATGCAATATACCACTAGCATTGCTGTATCCAAATTTTAATTGCAATTTGACCCATATGTTCAGATTTGACCAAGATGGCCCCACCATTGAGCTTGACCCCCGACTTGACATATTATAAAAAATGAAATTAACGTTTAAATTTGCATAAAATAGACAAAATATATATATATATTTTTTTTTAAAGTAATTAAAAAACAAAAATAATACCATATACAGCTGAAAAAAAATTCAATAAATATATTAATCAATTATTATTTATTTATTAAAAGTATTTTAAAAATTTGCCAAAAAAAAAATTATAAAAAATTGAATTAACGTTTAAATTTGCATAAAATAGACAATTTTTTTTTCAAAAAATAAAGGAAAAACAAAAATAATACATCTGTACATCTATATATATATATATATATATATATATATATATATATATATATATATATATATATATAGTCAGGTCCATAAATATTGGGACATCGACACAATTCTAAACTTTTTGGCTCTATACACCACCACAATGGATTTGACAATGAAACAAACAAGATGTGCTTTAACTGCAGACTTTGAGCTTTAATTTGAGGGTATTTACATCCAAATCAGGTGAACTATGTAGGAATTACAACAGTTTGTATATGTGCCTCCCACTTTTTAAGGGACCAAAAGTAATGGGACAATTGGCTGCTCAGCTGTTCCATGGCCAGGTGTGTGTTATTCCCTCATTATCCCATTTACAAGGAGCAGATAAACGGTCCAGAGTTCATTTCAAGTGTGCTATTTGCATTTGGAATCTGTTGCTGTCAACTTTCAATATGAGATCCAAAGAGCTGTCACTATCAGTGAAGCAAGCCATCATTAGGCTGAAAAAACAAAACAAACCCATCAGAGAGATAGCAAAAACATTAGGTGTGGCCAAATCAACTGTTTGGAACATCCTTAAAAAGAAAGAACGCACCGGTGAGCTCAGCAACACCAAAAGATCCGGACGACCACGGAAAACAACTGTGGTGGATGACCGAAGAATTCTTTCCCTGGTGAAGAAAACACCCTTCACAACAGTTGGCCAGATCAAGAATATTCTCCAGGAGGTAGGTGTATGTGTGTCAAAGTCAACAATCAAGAGAAGACTTCACCAGAGTGAATACAGAGGGTTCACCACAAGATGTAAAAAAATGGTGAGCCTCAAAAACAGGAAGGTCAGATTAGAGTTTGCCAAACAACATCTAAAAAAGCCTTCTCAGTTCTGGAACAACATCCTATGGACAGATGAGACCAAGATCAACTTGTACCAGAGTGATGGGAAGAGAAGAGTATTGAGAAGTAAAGGAACTGCTCATAATCCAAAGCATACCACCTCATCAGTTAAGCATGGTGGTGGCAGTGTCATGGCGTGGGCATGTATGGCTGCCAATGGAACTGGTTCTCTTGTATTTATTGATGATGTGACTGCTGACAAAAGCAGCAGGATGAATTCTGAAGTGTTTCGGGCAATATTATCTGCTCATATTCAGCAAAATGCTTCAGAACTCATTGGATGGCGCTTCACAGTGCAGATGGACAATGACCCGAAGCATACTGTGAAAGCAACCAAAGAGTATTTTAAGGGAAAGAAGTGGAATGTTATGCAATGGCCAAGTCAATCACCTGACCTGAATCCAATTGAGCATGCATTTCACTTGCTGAAGACAAAACTGAAGGGAATCCCCAAGAACAAGCAGGAACTGAAGACAGTTGCAGTAGAGGCCTGGCAGAGCATCATCAGGGATGAAACCCAGCGTCTGGTGATGTCTATGCGTTCCAGACTTCAGGCTGTAATTTACTGCAAAGGATTTGCAACCAAGTATTAAAAAGTGAAAGTTTGATGGATGATTGTTAATCTGTTCCATTACTTTTGGTCTCTTAAAAAGTGGGAGGCACATATACAAACTGTTGTAATTCCTACATAGTTCACCTGATTTGAATGTAAATACCCTCAAATTAAAGCTGAAAGTCTGCAGTTAAAGCACATCTTGTTCATTTCATTTCAAATCCATTGTGGTGGTGTATAGAGCCAAAAAGATTAGAATTGTGTCGATGTCCCAATATTTATGGACCTGACTGTATATATATATATATATATATATAAATATATGCATTTACCTGATCGTCACCAACAGATGTTCCTCTGGTGACACACTCTTCCTCATGCTGGTGTCCATGCGTGTCAGACTGGGTCATACTTTTTCTAGTAGAAGTTCAAATGTGGCAATGGACATGCGCGTGAAATAAAAAAATTTGTCGGGGTAGGTACGCAGCTGTACGTACATGTTGGAAAAATATCCTACCGACATTCGCTGCACAATCAATGGATGTGTCCAATAGCGACAAACTCTGATTCTGGACCTCGCACGCAATTTTCTACATCGTTCTAGCCTCATCAAGAGCAACGTCAGGAGCATTTCCTCACATATGCTCATTATGGGATCCATTGCAAAAAAAAGCACAGAAATAGAGGCAAATACAAGTATACAGCTGCTCTCTCTGCTGCTGCTACTCACTCTGGTCAAAATGGCTGAAATAGTTAACTTACAATGTTTTTTGAGCTTGGGGAGGGTCTTAATGAGATCATCTTAATAAATAAATGCTTCTAGAAGCAAACGCAGCTAAACGCGGCATGCAAACGCGGCAAAACAAGCATTTCTAAATGCCAGTTTCAAGTTCGTTCATAGGAGTTTGCCCCAGCATTCTGTGTACATGGAGCCTAATGCTGCGTACACACGGTCGTAAAATGTGCAATCGGAGCTTGTTGTCAGAAATTCCGACCGCGTGTAGGCTCAATCGGACAGTTTCCATCGGAATTTCCGTCGCACAAAATTTGAGATCTGGTTCTCAAAGTTTCCGACAACAAAATCCGTTCTTGTAAACTCCGATCGTGTGTACACAATTCCGACGCACAAAGTGCCACGCATGCTGAGAATTAAGCAGAAGAGCCGCACTGGCTATTGAACTTCATTTTCTCGGTTCGTCGTATGTGTTGTACGTCACCGCGTTCTTGACGTTCGGAATTTCCGACAAAATTTTCTGTGACGGTGTGTATGCAAGACAAGTTTGAGCCAACATCCGTCGGAAAAAAATCCTAGGATTTTGTTGTCGGAATGTCCGATCGTGTGTACGGGGCATAACAGTGTCATTATTGCCAGCTTATACTCTGGTTTATGCTCAATGAATAAAATATAGGACACAATTTTTAACAGTAAGAACAAGTCCTAGTTTTTGACGCTACTGATAACCTCTGCTTATCCATTCATCATATTTGCTCTTTGAATTGCCTACGTTTGGTGCATGAAGAAAGGACTTTCGTACTTTATGGGTTTTTGTTAGTAATAGAAAAGCACAAATTAAATGATAGGTTGAAGGTAAAACACAGGGGTTCTAAGACAACTTAACAATATAAAATAAATTTGCTATTTTTTTTTCCCCAGTTCAGCAAAAAATAAGTGGCGTAAATAATGTGAAAAGGACAGCTAGGGAACAGGGAACAAAGAACTATCAAACAGTTTGTTCTGTCACCTAAAATAACCTTCAAGCAGTTCCATACTTTACCGATCACCCTTCCTAAAACTTGTTTTTATTTAAAACCGCTTATCCTCTTCATAGGGAGATATCACAAACCCAAATGTAGTCTTCATGGACTTTTTAAACGCTACAAAACATTATTGATTATCAACTTAAAGTGTAACTCCACAGCTTCAGAAAATAACCCAAATGCATTTTTGCTTGGCTGGTTATTAGAATGGGAGAAATATTGCTCTTAAAGCATTTGTTAATCCCCTCAAAAAATGCTGTTCCCTTAAAGCATATTATACAGCACAGTGCTTGTGCTGTGTAAATTGGCCCCCTGTATCACCTGAAATACCTGGTTGATCTTGCCTGGCTATGCCCTTCCCCCTGTAAACTGACCATTGTGTATCATGGCTGATACCGTGACTCTGAAATCCGCAGCCCTGCTCTGTCCTTCTCTGTGCTCTCTCCCCCCTCCCCTCCCTGCCTGTCAGCTCCAGTGTCGGCGCCGCTCTGCTCCCCACCCCCATCCCCTCCTGCTGCTCATATTATGGTTAACATTACACTATCCTCTCTATGTATTCCTGTAATGTGCCCTGTGTCTCTGCCTTATAAAAATAATGCTGCTATATACAGTAACTATTTCAGAGCTTTGATCAGCGATCACGTGATCCACCGCCTCTCTCTCTTCTCTCGCATGACAGCTGCAGTGGGTGGGTCCGCCTCTCTCCTCCTCCCCTCCTGACTGACGTCAGCAGGGATCCTCTGCCCCGCCCGCTGCAGCTGTTGGGCCGAGAGAGGAGAGAGTCGGCGGATCACGTGAGCGCCGATCTGCACTCTGAAACAGGTATATAGCAGCATTATTTTTATAAGGCATAGACACTGGGCACATTACAGGAATACCTAGAGAGGATGGTGTAATTTTAACTTAGTGGGTTAACAACCTCTTTAAACAATTACCCAACAATTCAGGCTTCATTCATTTTTAGGAAAAAATATTCAGACCCAGGCAATAAATCCTACTTATAACATAGATTGATGCGCTCTGATACAAAGTTCAATCAATGTGAGAAAATAATTTTTTGTGCTAAAAAACCAATGTGAAAAAAATTGCTACCAAATCGCTAAAAAAATCGCATATATATAAAATCGCAAATATATGAAAAAAATCGCAAATATTTAAAAACTGTGTTCCTCCAGTTATACAAATCCACTGGAAGTGGTGCAATATCTCCAAAGTAAATTAAGCAACAATTGTGTATAAATATACTAAAAATGCGTTTACAAATAGTAATCAATCCAAATTAGTGCCAATAAATAAATAAATTAGATATATTCCCTGTGATAAGTGTTTAATCCTCCGTAATAAAAAATAAATAAATGATAAACTTATAAAGGTGCTATATATATACAATTGATGAGTATAAATAGATAAATAGTGCCAATAGAATCTGATTAAATATAGATGATTAAATTCATGAGATAGGATAAGTAGCAGGCGACAGTTCAATCCTCAGTAATCTGGGATATCTGGATTTCTGCAGTACTTATTTGTTCACTATTTCTTCCATAGCCACAATGAATGGTAATTTTCTCAGTATCAAGTGGTTTTATGTATAAAATAAACAAAGAGAGAAAACATTGCGCAATATTGTTACAATAAAAGTTCACAGGCAAAACAGCACAGGGATACACTCACGTGTGCCTGACTTGTTTTAGGCATGCAGATAAGCAGATAGGCAGATCTCAGCTGGCTTGTAAGGACAAGGCTTAATAAATCCTACTTCCTTTAAAATGAATGGAATACTTTATTGCAGATCTGAATAAACAATCCTGGAAAAAAAAATCATAATCCTATTGATAAGTATCAGAAGGATAATTTGAAACCATTCGCAACTTTTGTCCTACAAATCCTTCCAAATCCAAAAATTACTTCTCGCTAATACAGCTAAACCTACCTACCTAACTGAAAAGAATATTTCCAATGAATGACTTAGGTATTTCTAAATACCCTTGCAAAGATATCTCCCTTTTGTAAAACTGTAGCAATAAACCATAAGGGAGGTGCTGGAAATGTTGGGTTCTCCGGCCCTTTCTTGACATAATCAGCCATGTACATGGACCCACTAAACATACCAATAGTAATATACTTATTTTTTTATTAAATCAGAAATAAGCCATGCAGAAAAGTATTGATTAAGCAAGATTAGCTGGTGCTCATTCTCTTTACTGCCAATGAAAGGCCTTACCCTACAGTGGGCAAGTGGAGAAGAAAATTACAAGCTGCAATAAACAACGATCAATGCCACAAATATCCATGATATGTATTGAAAGGGATAGAGCTAACTACTGGGGCCTAGCATCATTTTTCTAGCCCTAACTAATCATCAACCAATGCATAAATCTGTAAAAGGTCTTCTAGTGGTAGGACCCTTTAAACTCAACCATGGAACACTCAACCTTTAAATAAAGATACTTGTGACCCAAAAAGGCAAGGATATCTTCAAAAAAGGAAGGTGTGGTCACCTTAAAGAAGTTGCCACTAGGGATGGTCCTGATGTTTGAATCAAATGTAAGTTCGACTCGAACATTGGGTGTTCGTTTGTCTGCAAACAAACCGAACATATGGGGCGTTCGCAGCGAATTCAAGATCGCAGTGTATTGCTGATTGGCCAAAGCATGCACCTGACCTGTTTTGGCCAATCACAGCGCAATCTGCTGGGAGAGCCATGATTGGCCAAAGGCAGGGTGCCTTAGGCCAATCATGGCTTCAGGGGGCTAAGTCCACGCCCCACACTATACAAGGCTGCTTACACGGTGGCCGTATGTAGTGTGATACGTGGAGGAGATTGAGAGAACTTCAGCTAGATTAGGCAGGTTAGCTTAGTGTAGTGCAGTCAGTGCAGAGTATATAATAGAGTGCATTGAAGTGGTTAAGGGGAACCCTATGATAGAATTAGGAAAAACGTCGGCATGGGGTCCCCCCAAAATCCATACCAAGCCCTTATCCAAGCAAGCAGCCTTGCAGAAAAGGGAAGAGGCAAGCAAGCGCCCCCCCCTGAACCATACCAGCCCGCTTGCCCTCAACATGGGGAGGGTGCTTTGCGCCCCCCAAAGCACCTTGTCCCCATGTTGATGGGAACAAGGGCCTCTTCCACGGGCATGGAGCTTATTGGAATCTGGAAGCCCCTTTAACAAGAGGGCCTCAGATCCCGCCCCCCCATTGTACCCCTACCCATTCACCAAAAAAAATATCAAAAGTAAAAACCACAATAGACAGTTTTTGACAATTCCTGTATTAAAAAAAAAAAAAAAAAAAAAAAATGTCCTGCAATGTCCATCCATCTTCAATCACGCCGCCTGACGGACCCGAAAAATAGAAGGAAAACAAAAGCCCTGCCTCGATGGGAGGCCTCCTGATGACTGCTGTCTCTTGGCTGTGACAGCTGTTATATAGTCAAGGGCGGGGCCACTCGGTGACGTAACCGAATGACTCCCCCTCATGTGACGTCAGACGGGGCGGGGTAATCCTTTTACGTCAGCGGGTGGCCCTGGCCTTGCCTATATAACAGCTGTCAAAGCCAAAAGACAGCCATCGCCGGAAGGCCTCCCATGGAGGAGAGGTTTTTTTTTAAATATTTTTAAAAAATTTTATATAAATTTTTCGGGTCCGTCGGGTGGCGTGATTGACGATGGATGTACAGCGCGTGACACTTTTTTTTTCTTTTTTAATAAAGGAATTGTCAAAAACTGTCTATTGTGGTTTTTACTTTTTGACACTTTTTTTGGTGAATGGGTAGGGGTACAATGTACCCGATACCCATTCACATAGAGGAATCTGGGGGCCCCGTTTGTTAAAGGGGGCTTCCAGATTCCGATAAGACCCCCCACCCACAGACCCCGACAACCAATGGCCAGGGTTGTCAGGAAGAGGCCCTTGTCCCCATCAACATGGGGTCTCCCCCAAAGCACCCTCCCAAGGTTGAGGGCAAGCGGCCTGGTATGGTTCAGTAGGGGGGGACGCTCATTCGCCCCCCCCTTTCTTGGCCTGCCAGGCTGCTTGTTTGGATAAGGGTCTGAAATGGATTATGGGGGGGGACCCTGTAAACAAGGCGGATCCCTGTTCTGACAGGGAACATGTCAGAGATCTGCTGTTCCCAGTGATCGGGAACTGCAATCTCTATCATTTCCCAGACAGCCCATCTCCCCTACAGTTAGAACACGCTGAGAGAACACATTTAGCCCCTTGATCGCCCCCTAGTGTTAACCTCTTGCCTGCCAGTTTCATTTATACATTCATCAGTGCATTTTTATAGCACTGATCAATGTGATAATGTCACTGGTCCCCAAAAAGTGTCATTTAAGGTCAGATTTGGTCGCAGCAATGTTGCAGTAAAAATTGCAGATTGCCGCCATTACCAGTAAAAACAATTAAAAAAATTAAAAAGTACCTAAATCTATCCCATAGTTTGTAGACGCGATAACTTTTGCGCAAACCAATCAATATATGCCTATTGAGATTTTTTTTTTTAACCAAAAATATGTAGAAGAATACATATTGAACAAAAGGTGAAAACAAATGTGTCAATCTACACAGTCACAGTAGCACAATGAACAAAAGGACTTATTAAATAGTGTTCATAATCAAAATCAAAAAAACTGTCCATCATAAATAAATATATTCATATGTCAAAAAGTCCATTGTGAAAAATTGGCACAAATGTCCATAAAAGTAAAAAACTTAAAACACCAAACACCAATCACTAGATTGTATATATATTTCAATCACGTGTAATTATATGTTGCTTTATGCAGATGACCATCCCAATCTCCACTCAGATCTCTTCCGACTAGGAATAAATGACAGCTCTCTCCACATGTAGAGATAAAATCAACACAGAGCCTCCAGTAGTGTAAAACAGCTACATGTGGAGAGGGCTGACATCTACACTATTGGAGGCTCTGTGTTGATTTTATCTCTACATGTGGAGAGAGCTGTCATCTATTCTTAGTCTGAAGAGTTTCTTTTTTTGTTTATAGCAGAAAAAATAAAAACCACAGAGGTGATCAAATACCACCAAAAGAAAGCTCTATTTGTGGGAAAAAAAGAACATCAGTTTTGTTTGGGTAAAATGCCGCAAGACCACGCAATTGTCAGTTAAAGCGTCGCAAAAAATGGCCTGGTCATTAAGGGGGCAAATCCTTCCGGGGCTGAAGTGGTTAAAAGAGTTCGCTCAAACTTTTTGCCTGTTCACATGTTCTGGTGAGAAGGGTTGTTCGGCTCATCCTTACTTGCCACTAAAGGTGGAGGTTTCCTAACAAGTGGAGGCAAAGTTCAACACATATGTAGGTGGATATAGTCTGTCTTGTGACTGGCCGCTCCTGCAGGCTGAATGGAGGCAGATAATGTTAGGCTACACTGCCTTTTAACCACTTCAGCCCTGGAAGATTTTACCCCCTTCCTGACCAGAGCACTTTTTATAATTTGGCACTGCAACGCTTTAACTGACAATTGCGCGGTCATGCAACGCTGTACCCAAACTAAATTTGTGTCCTTTTTTTCCACACAAATAGAGCTTTCTTTTGATGGTATTTGATCACCTCTGCGGTTTTTAATTTTTGCGCTATAAACAAAAAAAGAGCAACAATTTTGAAAAAAATAAAATAAATATTTTTTACTTTTTGCTATAATAAATATCCCCAAATTTTTATTTAAAAGACACATTTTTTCATCAGTTTAGGCCAATATATATTCTTCTACAGATTTTTGGTAAAAAAAAAAATCGCAATTAGCATCCACTGGTTTGCGCAAAAGTTATAGCATCTACAAACTATGGGAAAGATTTATGGCATTTTTATGGCATTTTTATTCTTTTTTTTTTTTTTTTTTTTATTACTAGTAATGGTGGTGATCTGATCGTTTTTTTAGCAGTATTACGACGGACAGATCGGACACTTTTGACACTTTTTTGGGACCATTGACAATTATACAGCGATCAGTGCTATAAAAATGCACTGATTACTGTGTAAATGTCACTGGCAGGGAAGGGGTTAACAGTAGGGGGCGATCAAGGGGTTAAGTGTGTGTTCCCTAAGGCCCCTTTCACACTGGGGAGTCGGCGGCGGTAAAGCGCCGCTATTTTTAGCTGTTTTGCACAGGTTTGCGGGGGTTAAAACCACCCCGCTAGTGGCCGAAAAAAGGGTTAAAACAAGCCGCAAAGTGCCGCTGCAGAGGAGCTTTGTTGGCGGCAGTGCCGATTCAGTTCAATGGGCACCGCTCCAAAGATGATGCTTGCAGGACTTTTTTTAGCATCCTGCCAGCGCACTGCTCCAGTGTGAAAGCCCTCGGGCTTTCACACTGCAAAGACAGGAGAGGCTCTTTAGAGGCGCTATTTTTAACGCTGTAGCGCCTGTAAAGCGCCTCAGTGTGAAAGGGGTCTCAGTGTGTTCTAACTGTGTGGGGATGGGAGTGACTAGGAGGGGAGACATATAGTTTTTCGTACTTAGTAGGAGCAAACAATGTTTCCTCTTCCCTGACAGCACAGGGATTTGGGCGTTTACACACCCAAATCCCTGTGTTGGCGCTCGTGCACACGATCGCGCGAGGCTGGCGGAGATCATGCCCACCAGCCACACACATCAGGTCCCCCGCCATGCAGCAGGCGCACGTGCCCTCTGGTGGCCGAAAAAGGGAAGGATGTACCCGTATGGGATTTTGCCCAGGGGAGCCATTCTGCCGCAGTATATCTGCGTGAGCCGGTCGGGAACCGGTTAAAGGATGAAAGTGGAAAAGGCTTGCATATTGGTGGAGGAGATCTGTGCAGGATCAAGGGTTGAGTACAAGGTGATCTGCACAGGATCTGATTCAGAAAAGTCTTTTCATCCCAGGATCACAGTGCAAACTCTGACTAGCAGGTTGCTCAGACTGTGGTACCTTGGTGATCTCGGAGAAAGGATGATTAGTCCTGCGTGTCCAACTCTCTACTCTTTTCTTTCTTCACTTCCCACATTTTAGAAGTGAGTTCACCTTCTCCTTTGGGTCACACTTTTTCTCCCCAACTGCCAATCAATGTCTTCCTTCTTCTCTGCTCCCTCTTGCATGCCTGTCGATCACCAGCAGGAAGAGAAAGTATGTTCTGCAGCTCAAAAATGAGAACACCTGGGTGGTGCAAATTCCACACTTGCTGTCCAGGGTTTGAAGACTTTTTAAAACATAAGTCACAGTTCTCTAAGACACATACAATGACCAAATGGGATAGGTAACTAGGAAAGGAGTTCTATGATCTTTAATGAACTAGAGCCTTGAAAAACTAAATTTCAAACATTGCATTGATTCAACCATTGGGAACTCCAAAAACATTATACATTGATTGTGAAAGCAGAAGGGGGTTTGGAACTTTAAATGAGGTGCATGATAACATGCACCTCCATCCCTAAATCAGAGAAAAGGAAGGGTTTTTTGGGACTTTGAGACGCTTTGATATGCGCGGTAGGAGAAATTGTAAAATTGTTTAATTGGCATATAAACAAAGCATACCTCATAAACATATGATACATGGTTGAACATGACTATTTTTATCTATGTACAAAGCGATGGCATACAAAAAAGAAGAATTCAAATACAGTGGGGACGGAAAGTATTCAGACCCCCTTAAATTTTTCACTCTTTGTTATATTGCAGCCATTTGCTAAAATCATTTAAGTTCATTTTTTTTTCCTCATTTATGTACACACAGCACCCCATATTGACAGAAAAACACAGAATTGTTGACATTTTTGCAGATTTATTAAAAAAGAAAAACTGAAATATCACATGGTCCTAAGTATTCAGACCCTTTGCTCAGTATTTAGTAGAAGCCCCTTTTGATGAGTCTTTTTGGGAAAGATGCAACAAGTTTTTCACACCTGGATTTGGGGATCCTCTGCCATTCCTCCTTGAAGATCCTCTCCAGTTCTGTCAGGTTGGATGGTAAACGTTGGTGGACAGCTATTTTTAGGTCTCTCCAGAGATGCTCAATTGGGTTTAAGTCAGGGCTCTGGCTGGGCCATTCAAGAACAGTCACGGAGTTGTTGTGAAGCCACTCCTTCATTATTTTAGCTGTGTGCTTAGGGTCATTGTCTTGTTGGAAGGTAAACCTTCGGCCCAGTCTGACGTCCTGAGCACTCTGGAGAAGGTTTTCGTCCAGGATATCCCTGTACTTGGCTGCATTCATCTTTCCCTTGATCGCAACCAGTCGTCCTGTCCCTGCAGCTGAAAAACACCCCCACAGCATGATGCTGCCACCACCATGCTTCACTGTTGGGACTGTATTGGACAGGTGATGAACAGTGCCTGGTTTTCTCCACACATACCGCTTAAAATTAAGGCCAAAAAGTTCTATCTTGGTCTCATCAGACCAGAGAATCTTATTTCTCACCATCTTGGAGTCCTTCAGGTGTTTTTTTTACCAAACTCCATGCGGGCTTTCATGTGTCTTGCACTGAGGAGAGGCTTCCGTCGGGCCACTCTGCCATAAAGCCCTGGTGGAGGGCTGCAGTGATGGTTGACTTTCTACAACTTTCTCCCATCTCCCGACTGCATCGCTGGAGCTCAGCCACAGTGATCTTTGGGTTCTTCTTTACCTCTCTCACCAAGGCTCTTCTCCCCCGATAGCTCAGTATGGCCGGACGGCCAGCTCTAGGAAGGGTTCTGGTTGTCCCAAACGTCTTCCATTTAAGGATTATGGAGGCCACTATGCTCTTAGAAACATTAAGTGCAGCAGAATTTTTTTGTAACCTTGGCCAGATCTGTGCCTTTACACAATTCTGTCTCTGAGCTCTTCAGGCAGTTCCTTTGACCTCATGATTCTCATTTGCACTGTGAGCTGTAAGGTCTTATATAGACAGGTATGTGGCTTTCCTAATCAAGTCCAATCAGTATAATCAAACACAGCTGGACTCAAATGAAGGTGTAGAACCATCTCAAGGATGATCAGAAGAAATGGACAGTACCTGAGTTAAATATATGAGTGTCACAGCAAAGGGTCTGAATACTTAGGACCATGTGATATTTCAGTTTTTCTTTTTTAATAAATCTGCAAAAATTTCAACAATTCTGTGTTTTTCTGTCAATATGGGGTGCTGTGTGTACATTAATGAGGGAAAAAATGAACTTAAATGATTTTAGAAAATGGCTGCAATATAACAAAGAGTGAAAAATGTAGGGGGGTCTGAATACTTTCCGTCCCCACTGTATGTATATATATACTGTATATATATCTATATATATATATCTATATCTATATCTATATCTATATCTATATCTATATCTATATCTATATCTATCTATCTATCTATCTATCTATCTATCTATCTATCTATCTATGGTCGGAGCCCTCCGTCCTGATAGATATGAAACACATAAACACGTCACAAGACTAACAACATAAATAGACCTGAAGTGTGCCCTGGCCTGCTGTATGGTAAACCCAGATCTGCTGGGCGGTATGCCAGAGAAGGGCGCAAAAAGACTTGGTTTAGGGAGGTAATGTTTTATTTAAGTTTATGGTCTTCTTACAGAGCGAGCTTGCAAAAGGCTCGTGACATTTCTACTTGTGGATTGGGAATATAGCGAGCAAAGCAGGTGGATTTCCACCTTCCCATTTTCCTGATCACGTGGTCCGGGACTCCGTTTCGTGAGGCTGCTGATGCTGCTCCAATACGGAAAGAACTTCCAGAATAACGGTTGGGGTCAAGGCCTAAGTTGCGCAGAAGGATCCTGACGTGAGTAGTGAACTGGTTGGTACTAAGCGGGCTGATCGGGAACGGCAGCAATGGGCTGTCCTGCGAGGGATCAAGTAAATGGGCTAATAGACTATCTAGGATGGCTACGGGGTACCAGGCGTTGTGCGTTCTGAAGAGCTTGATGTCAACCCCTGGACCGGACTGTTGTGTTTTGGATACCTCGAGGTGTATCGTGAAGTGGCTGTGGTGACGCGTGAGGTGGCGTCTGCGTAAGGCCCTATGACTGGTGCTGCTGACTGTGAATTCGCTGGGTCGTAGAAAGCCATAAAATGCCAGGTAGATGGCAGCTTGGATGACCAAGCTGGGCAAAAACCGAAAGGTGAGCGTGAGAGTATGGTGGACATGTCTCGAAACATGGCACTGGTGACTGGTAAGCGTTTACCGCTAACTTGGGGTTTCTGCTTGTGGATGCCTCGGAGGATGGCCTTGACCGCATGGGTAGCGAACAAAGATGGTTTGTTAGGATCTAGAAAAGAGGTGAAATGCTGGATGCCAGCTAGGTAGAGTCTAATAGTGTTGTAGGATAACTTCAGCTGAGTGTGGCAGTATGAAATGAAGGCCAGGATATGATGGAGATCTCCTGGTATAGCCCCGGGGTTAGCCTCTAGAAACCTGTGATAGCTTTTCCAGGCAGCATGGTAGCCTTTCAGGGTATTGTGAGATAGTGACTGGTTAATCAGACTAGTGGCGTCATGAAGATGTCGCTTCAATCCAGGGTTAGCTGTGACCAATGTGGGATAGCAGACATGGTCGGGTCGGCTCCAGGTTCCTGCGAAAAGAAGGTTGTGTAGTTAAAGCGAGATAGCGCGTCGGCCGAAGTGTTGCATTTACCGGGGATATGAACGCAGAGGACATTAAATTGGTGCTGTAGTGAGAGTTGCACCAGCCTGCGTAGGAAGTACATGATGGCCAAGGACTTGGAGCGACCTTTGTTTATAATAGAGGCTGTGGCTAGATTATCTGTGGAAAATGTCACTGTTTGTCCTACCCAGTTGTTGCCCCAGACGTGGGCTGCTGCAACAATGGGGTAAATCTCGAACATCGAGGAGGATTGACTGAACCCGGGGATCGAGAGTATTTCTGGCGGCCATGGTGCTGCGAACCAGTGGTGGCCAAAAATAGCTGCAAAACCTGTGGAGGCTGCGGCGTCCGTGATTATTTGGGGTGAAGTGGGAGACGCTGATGGGATAAACATCGAAATGCCGTTCCAGTTTGTTAGAAAATCGTCCCACCTGGCTAGGTCAGCTACGGCTGCCTTGTCTAGTTTAAATATTAGGTCGGGGTCTTGTACCTGGGAAAGGAACACCAGGAGACGTGAGACGAAGGATTGCCCTTGAGGGATGATCCTTATGGCAAAGTTCAGCATGCCAAGGAGGGATTGCAGTTGCTTTTTTGTGCAGCCTTGCGTATTAGTAAATGTGTGGATGACTGTCCTGATGCGGGTCAATTTGTCGGGAGGCAGACTAGCTTGCATGGTGTGAGTGTTGAGTATGATACCCAAGAAGGTGACGATCTGTGCCGGGCCTTCTACCTTCTTATCCGCTAAAGGTACGTTAAGATTATGAAAGATTGTTCTGAGGCTGTTTAGATCAACTGGGGGCTCGTTGGGTTTCTCTATGAGTAGGAAGTCGTCTAAGTAGTGGATCACATTCTGACAGGACGCATGTTGTGAGAGAATCCAGGAAAGAGACTGAGCGAAAGTGTCGAATAGCCACGGGCTGCTTTTGGAGCCGAACGTTAACTTGGTGGCGAAAATAGTATAGACCTTTCCATTTGATTCCGTGCCACCGCCATAGGCACGGATCAATTGGCAACAATTTGAATGCGTCCGAGATGTCTGCTTTAGACAACCAGGCGCCTGCTCCTGCGAAAATGATGGATTGAATAGCTGAGTCTACCGTTGAATATTTAAGTGTAAACTCTTCTGAAGGTATTAGGGAATTTAAACTGGGTATATGGGAACAATGAGGCGCGGACAAATCATAAACTAAACGAAGTTTATTTGAAAACTTGCCCTTCACAAGGCCGATAGGGCTGACTCTCCATACAGAAAAGGTGATTGTGTAAAGGGGACGATTATGTATCCCCGGTCTAGTTCTGTTTGCAGCAGGGTGGTGATGGTTTCCTCGTCGGTAGCGGCTGACAGCAGGTTTTTGCATTCGTGAGTTGTGTTTGGGAGTGTGATAAGTCCGGTGTGAAAGCCTGTCGTGAATCCCCGGATGAGAAAGGCTGCCAGTGAAGGTGTTGGGTGTGAGGCGAGGTAAAACGCGAGCCATCCGACGTGCACTCGGCTTAGTCATTCGGGTTTAGGCTGTTTCATAGCGCAAGCGTACCTGGGGTGAGCTTTGTGGCATGTGAGACAGACATGAAGTAGTTTGCAGTGGGGGAAGTTACAACCCCCAAAGTTGAAGTTATTGCATATGGTTGCTCCCCCTAGTGCCTGGATGGGTCGTCCTAATCTGTCTGCCTGAGCCGGCTGAGTAAATGCCGTTGAGTGACGAGTGACGCTGGGAAAGAAGGGAGGGTTGGGGGGGCGTCTGCCACCTGACTCGGAGCACCAGTTGGCCGTATGGGTGGACGACTGGCAGTTGGTACAGAGTGGGGAACGTAGGCCAGCGAAATGGCGACAGAACAGCTCTGTATCGATGGTACTCCAGTTGGTTTTTACTTGAAACTGGGAAAGTCTAGCTGCTGCTTTTGCTGAAAATGACCTGTGATAGTCATAAAAGGAGCATCCCCCATATTTATAACCTAGATCTACTATTGCGTGTAGGTATAGGTCCAGCTCCTCTCTCCTGTTGGGGTTGACCGTGCATAGCACGTCTCTGAACATGCCAAATGCTAGTACGAACTCCGCAATATTGAGTTTGCGGGTAAGCCTATGGTCTTTGGCCTTTAGGACGACGGAAACGTCTCCCCACGCATAGGACTTGTTTTCGGCTGGGTCGTGTACTGCGATGAGGAGGGATGCCAAGTTAATGTCCTTCCCATCCATTATGTCCTTCCTGATGCCTGCTGGGACGAGATGTGCGGGGAGGACGTAGGTATAGATGTCGGGCGTACCTGTAAGGAGAGACATGGGGGTGGCGGTGGTTACTGTAGATGGTGAGGGTGCAGCTTGATGTACCTCCAGGGTTCCCACTCTTGTCTGGACATCAGTGACTGCTGCCGATAGTGTGGTCACCAAGGAGTGCAGCTGAGTGATTGCTGATGAGATTGACTGTAGTGATGTCTGGGTGCCCGATTGGGCTGCCGCTGGCGGAGGAAATATCAAGCTGAAAAGCTCAGCTTTCCTAGCAGTCGCAGGGAAAGGTATTCCCCTGCGCCGTAGTTCAGCTGTAAGCTTGGGGATGGTCCAAGCTCTGAGAGACTGTAAGTCGTCGTTTGCTGAGTCTGCCCCAGGTGACGACGGGGTGGAGGCGAGGTCCTCGCTGCTGGCCTGCGACATGGTGTCCGCTGCCTTGAAGTCCTAGTAGTGGAGTTTTAGTTTTTTGAGGTCGAGACTTGGGTCGACCGGGAAGCTGAGGAAGATACTGTCCACACCTGTTGCAGGATGGATCAACTGAAGAACTCTACTGACCTGAAAGGGGGAAGGGTTGGAGAAATCGATGAGTAGCCGTGTTGCTACGAAAGATGAATGGCTGTATGAAGCCATTTCGTAAATGTTTGTGGTGATTTACAAAGTAAAAGAGTTTTTTTTTTTTTTTTTTGGAATGTGCGGTGGGGTTTTTTGCTGTGCCGGGGGTCTCGGATCACTGAGCCGGTATGCGACTGGGCTGGGATTGGTTTGAATGAAAGAAGCACGCTGTTGGTGAGTGCTTGTATGCTGAAGATCCGAATCGCAGAGCCGCTGTTTGCGACTGGACTTGGATCGGTGGGATGAAAGAAGCACACTGCTGGTGAGTGCTTGTGTATGCTAAAGATTTGAAGCGTTGAGTCGCTTTTGCGACTGGACTCAGATCGGTCGGATGAAAGAAGCACACTGTTGGTGAGTGCTTGTATGCTGAAGATCCGAATCGCAGAGCCGCTGTTTGCGACTGGACTTGGATCGGTGGGATGAAAGAAGCACACTGCTGGTGAGTGCTTGTATGCTGAAGATCCGAATCGCAGAGCCGCTGTTTGCGACTGGACTCGGATCGGTGGGATGAAAGAAGCACGCTGTTGGTGAGTGCTTGTATGCTGAAGATCCGAATCGCAGAGCCGCTGTTTGCGACTGGACTCGAATCGGTGGGATGAAAGAAGCACACTGCTGGTGAGTGCTTGTGTATGCTAAAGATTTGAAGCATTGAGTCGCTTTTGCGACTGGACTCGGATCGGTCGGATGAAAGAAGCACACTGCTGGTGAGTGTTTGTATGCTGAAGATCCAAATCGCAGAGCCGCTGTTTGCGACTGGACTCGGATCGGTGGCATGAAAGAAGCACACTGTTGGGGAGTGCTTGTATGCTGAAGATCCGAATCGCAGAGCCGCTGTTTGCGACTGGACTTGGATCGGTGGGATGAAAGAAGCACACTTGTTGGTGAGTGCTTGTGTATGCTAAAGTTTTGAAGCATTGAGTCGCTTTTGCGACTGGACTCAGATCGGTCGGATGAAAGAAGCACACTGCTGGTGAGTGCTTGTATGCTGAAGATCCGAATCGCAGAGCCGCTGTTTTGCGACTGGACTCGGATCGGTGGGATGAAAGAAGCACACTGTTGGTGAGTGCTTGTGTATGCTGAGGATCCGAATCATTGAGCCGGTGTTGCGACTGGACTTGGATCGGTTGGTGATGTTTGTATTGCCAAGGATCCGAATCTTTAAGCCGGTGCTGCGACTGGACTCGGATCGGTTGGTGGAGTTCGTTTTGCAGAGGATCCGAATCTTTGCGCTGATTATGCGACTAGATTCAGATTGGTTGTGGACGTAAGGGGCTCGAATGAGGAACGGAGAAAGGCAGTAAGTACGGATGTGTGCGAATAACCGAGTAAGACCTACGAAGTTGTAGGTGGTTTACGAAGGGGAACATAAAGTAACGGTTCGGTAGCAGGAAAGCACTACCTGCGACAGTGAGTGTGGGACAATTGATAAAAACCTACGACCAATCTCGAAGGACATGCAGTGAGTTGGTAGAGTCGGCCTCTGCAATGCATCTGATATGAATCAGTTTGTAAAACATATTAAATTAATCCGATATAAATCGGTAGTAAGGAGTATCTGATACAAATTGGTTGTAGAGTGTATGCCATCCCTTACTGTGAAACTGAACACCTATCAACCACCCATCCCCCCAGGCTAATCAAGTGCAGAGAAGGCACCAGGTGGGCTCAACCACACCTCAATCAGCCACAGAAACCTATACAAACGATATATGCTGATCTCCTAATGAATGAGATGGCAACCCCATGGAGCATGAATTTTTTTGACCAGTGAAGCCTATTGCGAGTGATATTGAGAACGACCGACAGTGACTGGAGGCTTGGGTCTACGAATGAATCGTATATTTGTCAGAAGGAACTTTACGAATGTACTATGCCTGTGCCGAATGATGTCGGGACATGAGCGACAACGACTCCGGGGCAGGTTTTTTCACAAAAGGGGTGCAGGATAAGAAGCATAATAAACCGCAAGATTTTGCACATGACACGAAAGTTTGGATACTACCTGCGACCGTGAGTGGGAACCGCCGACGAAGACCACGAATGAAAAGCCGGAGTGCACCTGCGATTGAATGCACAGACTGCCGAACATGAGGTGAGCTGGGAAGAGTCAGCCCTGTGATGTGAGCTACCGCGCACTGGAACTGACACAGACCATTGTGGATGGTCTGGCTATATACCCTCCGGGCTCCTCCCATAATTTCAGGCCGGTAAACCGGCCTTCCTATATATATATACATACACACATGCACGCATCTGAAAGCACAAGGTATCCCATGGAAGTATTTAGTATAAAAAGCCAAATGCATATAGAGTAATGGATACAAATTGGTTATAAGATGCAAATGAATCACAGTTGAGGTCAAGCTATGTGTTGACATTGATAGGCTCGACACGTTTCGTGGCCAGTCGCCACTCATCAGGAGCAAACGCATAGCATATCTGAAAAAAAAAAAAGAAAAAAGGTACCAAATAGGATCTAATGTTTTACCCAGATAGTAAGAAACAAGGTAAGGGGAAACAAGATGCGTATCTCCCTGGAATACTTACCTATCGCTTGCTCTAAATAAGCAGTGTTGCAAGTCAGGATCTGCGAGGCAAGTCTGTCTAATTAAAAGCAAACAGATCACAGGTGAGGATGGTTACCTTTAGTAGCCATTCAAACCCCTTTGTGTCAACTTGTGTGCATGTTATCAGGCCAAAATCACCAGGGTATGTAAACTTTTGATCAGGGTCATTTGGGTAGTTTCTGAATATGATTTAACAAGAGTAAACACAGTTGATTGATAATAAATGGCTTCAGCCAAACACTAACCATGAGTGAAAGAAAAGTTTTTTCGTGTTATCATTCATATTCTCTGAAAAATGGCCAAGAAATCATAAATTCTGCCAGGGTATGTAAACTTATGAGCACAACTGTATCTGGGTTTTTTTTTTTCTGTTTATTTATTTTCCTAATTTGTAAAGGCTCTAAGCATTGCTCTTGTTTTTTGCATTGTGTTGCAATGACTATAAATCTCTATTCTGCTTGATTGGAGTAATACATTGAATACATCAACCTGCCCTGAAAATTATTGTATGCGAACAAATCATCTACAAACCTTGATCTTGTAACCTCACGATGTATCGAGTAATATTATATTGTCTTTCTATTCCATTCTGAAACATGAAAAGCGATAACAATATGTACTTTCTTTTATAACACAGAATAAAGAAATATTGGTAAAAAAGATAACCTTAAAGCGTTCCTAAGGCAACCTTACACTTCAAAACAGTGTGAGACAAATTGGTTGTGAACAATATAGCACTTACAGCCAACATTCTGAAACAGTGTTTAATGTAGTTCCATACATGTAATGAGGCAGCTTTATAATTAAAGTACACTATATTATCAAAAGTATTGGGACACCTGCCTTTACACACACATGAACTTTAATGGCATCCCAGTCTTAGTCCGTAGGGTTCAATATTGAGTTGGCCCGCCCTTTGTAGCTATAACAGCTTCAACTGTTCTGAGAAGGCTGTCCACAAGGTTTAGGAGTGTGTCTATGGGAAAGTTTGACCATTCTTCCAGAAGTGCATTTGTGAGGTCAGGCACTGATGTGGAAGAGAAGGCCTGGATCGCAGTCTCCACTCTATTTCCTCCCAAAGGTGTTCTATTGGGTTGAGGTCAGGACTCTGTGCCAGTCAGGACTCTGTGCCAGTCAAGTTCCTCCACCCAATATTCACTCATCCATGTCTTTATGGACCTTGCTTTGTACACTGGTGCGCAGTCATGTTGGAACAGGAAGGGGCCATCCCCAAACTGTTCCCACAAAGTTGAGAGCATGAAATTGTCCAAAATGTCTTGGTATGCTGATGCCTTAAGAGTTCTCTTCACTGGAACTAAGGGGCCAAGCCCAACCCCTAAAAAACAACCCCACACCATAATCCCCCCTCCACCAAATGATTTAGACCAGTGCACAAAGCAAGGTCCATAAAGACATGGATGAGAGAGTTTGGGGTGGAGGAATTTGACTGGACTGACCTCAACCCGATAGAACAACTTTGGAATGAATTAGAGTGGAGATTGTGAGTCAGGGCTTCTCGTCCAACATCAGTGTATATCTATCTAATACCAAACTTTTGTTTATAGTGTAGGAGCCAATGAAGTTAATTCATTCTTCCCCAATAGTGTAGAGGCTGCCATTCACCAATACACAGGTCCATTCACTCCGGCTCCAATTAAGCATCCAGGGGTTTGTCTTTTTGTAATTTATTGCTTGCAGGGAAGGAATTGAGGTATGGAATACTCCAAAATGCTAACATAGTGATATTAAAGGAGGATTTAAAAAAAAAAAAGAACAATATACTGTGCCAATATACTTGCCTGCTCTGTGTAATGGTTTTGCACAGAGCAGCCCTGATCCTCCTCTTCTCAGGTCCCCGCCGGCCCTCCAGGCCCCTGCCCCACTGAGTGCCCTCACAGCAAGCAGCTTGTTATGAAGCCCCCGAGCAGGCTCATTCCCGAGCCGCTGCTCTATCTGTCCATTCAGCCCAGACCCGCCCCAACTCTCTCCTCATTGGCTCATTGGCTGAGATTGACAGTAGCGGGAACCAATGGCTCCCACTGCTATCTCAGCCTATCAGGAGACAGAGACCCCGGAGAGAGACGCTGCTCTTGTGCATATCACTGGATTGAGATCGGGCTCAGGTAAGTATTAGAGGGGGCTGGGGCGGGGGCTGCTGCACACAGAGGGTTTCCACCTTCTCCTTGGCTTGTAGTGCAATGTAACAAAAATGGAAATGAACTCCTTTCCAAGCTCACAGGCCACCCTGCATACTCCAACTCCCTGCATTTACTCAGGTGCCAAGTCCACTCTTGCTCTGCTGTAGTGCACTATTCAAAAAAACAGGTTGCACACATGAAGATTTTCAATTCCAGCCAAGGTTTATTGCAATGACAGCACACCACTCGCTCCCACCTAAAGCCTTGCTCCCAACATGGTTCACCCACAGGAAGGCATAACCCCCTGATTAAGTCCTGCTGTGGGTGAAACATGTTGGGGGATGGCTTTGGGTGGGAGTGAGTGGTATGCTGTCGCTGCAATAAACCTAGGCTGGAGTTAAACGTCTTTGTTGCGCAGCCTGTTTTTTGGTTTAAGAATAGAAATTAAGCGCTACACCTCTGCTAAATGGTGCAGATACAACTTTATTCCAAAAAATTCAGGGGGGCAAACCAAAGAGTAGTCAACGTGTTTCAGGGGTACAAAACACCCCCTTCATCAGGGCTTGATTGAGAACAATGTGAATGGACTACAAGTGCACTGGACCCTTATGACGCGTACACACGGTCGGACTTTTTGACAACAAAGGTCTGACGGGCTTTCGACAGAGTTACAACGGACTTTCGACTGACTTTCTAACGACTGGACTTGCATACACACGATCACACCAAAGTCCGACAGATTCCTACGTGATGACGTACGACCGGACTAAAATAAGGAAGTTGATAGCCAGTAGCCAATAGCTGCGCCAGTGTTGGTTTTTGTCCGTCGGACTAGCATACAGACAAGCGGATTTTTCAACCGGATTCGAGTCCGTCGGAAAGATTTGAAGCATGTTCCAAATCTAAAGTCCGTCAGATTTTCAACCGAAAAAGTCCACTGCAGGTCCGATGAAGCCCACACACGATCGAATTGTCCGCTGAACTCGGTCTGTCTGACCAGTCCGGTCGAAAAGTCCGCCCGTGTGTACACGGCTTTAGTGTTTTTTCTTCCAGTAAGATTACAAGTACAAGTATTGTCAGCAGCCGGGTAGGCTCCCAAAGCCATTGCTAAAAGGCATGTGCTTGTAATTACAAGATTTATTAAGAAATGTTGGCTTGAGGTACACTTTAATCTATAGTTGTCAAATCTTGTCAAAAGGGAGTGTTTTATGCTTCTGAATGAATTTAATATTTTTTTTACATAGCCAAATGAATTAACCCTATTCACAGTAGTTTTTATATGGGGGATATCCTGTCCCATAGCAAGGCCATCTGTATGCAAGTCACCATAACTCCATTTTGATTTAACCAATGACTTGACATGTTGACCTCTAGGGGTTTATTCCATTAAGTAATGCAGATGCATATTTATTAAAAAATGTATGGAAATAATCCTTTATACTAACCACTTCAGACCCATGTTATAGCCGAAAAATGGCTCTCTCATTCTGGGCACCGTCCCAGAACCCTCTGGGGTGCACATCCAGCATGCTCTGTGATTTCTGTGTCCTATGGTCACAGCTGATGACAGATCACGGTAAAGGGCCAATCACAGCGACCCTTTACCATGTAAGCAGCTGTGTCCAATCACAGCTGATCACATGTAAACAAACTTGCTGGTTATCAGCACTCCTTTCCTCACGCACTGTCACAGCGTGAGGAGAGGAGAGCCGGTAACCGACAAGTGTGACAGGGGACATGTACATAATAATAATAATGTATAATCAGGGCACTGGTTATCAGTGCAGCCCTATCAGTGCCAATCAGTACCCATCAGTGCCACCTATTAGTGTCTCTTCATCAGTGTGGCTTATCAGGGCAGCCTATCAGTGCCCATCAGTGCCGCCTATTAGTGCCCATCAGTGCCATCTATCAGTGCCGCATATCAGTGCAGCCTCATCAGTGCTGCCTTATCAGTGCCCATCAGTGCAGCCTCAGCAGCGCACATCAGTGAAGGAGAAAAATTACTTGCAGTAATTGCAAAATTTTATAACAGAAACAAAGAAAAAATTTATTTTTAAAAATTTCTGTCTTTTTTGTTTGTTTAGCAAACAATAAAAAAAAACCCAGTGATGATAAAATACCACCAAAAGAAAGCTCTATCTTTCTAAAAAAAAAAGTTAAAAGTTTCATATGGGTACAGTGCTGTTGCATGACCGTGCAATTGTCATTCAAAGTGCGATAGCACCGAAAGCTGAAAATCGGTCTGGGCAGGAAGGGGGTGAAAGTACCCAGAATTGAAGTGGTAATTTAATTATTATCTTCAGGAGACTGCAATTTTCTACCTGTAATTCTAGAAGCAGTAAGGTAAGATGCAGGGGCTCTGGAACTTGGTGAGCTTGATGTAATATTTAAAAGCCCAACCAAACCTTTAGTTTGAATCAGGTAAAGATATTAAGAAAGACTCCCTTTAAAGAGAGAGGTTGTGATGGATGAAGTTACATAGTTACATAGTAGGTAAGGTTGAATAAAGACAATAGTTTATCCAGTTCAACCTGTGTAGGTGTGTCAGTGTCAATAATCATTTTCCATATCCCTGTATGTTGTGTTCTTTAAGATTAGGGATGAGCTTCGTGTTCGAGTCGAACCCATGTTCGACTCGAACATCGGCTGTTCGATCGTTCGCCGAATTGCGAACGTTATGGGCCGTTCGCGCTAAATTCGTGTGGCGCGTCACGGCCCATAATTCACTGCGGCATCGCAGTGCATTGCTGGCTGATGATTGGCCAAGCATGCACTATGACCCGCATGCTTGGCCAATCACAGCGCCGTCAGTAGAGAGAGCTGTAATTGGCCAAAGCCAGGGTGGCTTTGGCCAATTATGGCTCAGGGGATTTAGTACACACCCCACACTATATAAGGCCGCCTGCACGGCGGCCCTGTGTAGTGTGTGTTCCGGTGTGCTGAGAGATAGAGAGAGAGAGAGACAGTGTCATTTGATTTGAGTTAGATAGATTAGGCAGAACAGTCAGTTAGCTGCACTTACAGTGTATTGTGTATATATATGCATCCCAGGTGTTGCATATATATATATACACTGTATTCAGTTTAGCTAGATCCGTTCCTGTTATCTTCTATCTAGACTATTTACATTTAATGCAGTGCGTCCTGCTCACAGTGTTCAGCTAGATCCGTTCCTGCTATTTACATTTAGTGCAGTGCGTCCTGCTCACAGTGTTCAGCTAGATCCGTTCCTGTTATCTTCTAGACTATTTACATTTAGTGCAGTGCGTCCTGCTCACAGTGTTCAGCTAGATCCATTCCTGCAATTTACATTTAGTGCAGTGCGTCCTGCTCACAGTGTTCAGCTAGATCCGTTCCTGCTATTTACATTTAGTGCAGTGCGTCCTGCTCACAGTGTTCAGCTAGATCCGTTCCTGTTATTTACATTTAGTGCAGTGCGTCCTGCTCACAGTGTTCAGCTAGATCCGTTCCTGCTATTTACATTTAGTGCAGTGCGTCCTGCTCACAGTGTTCAGCTAGATCCGTTCCTGCTATTTACATTTAGTGCAGTGCGTCCTGCTCACAGTGTTCAGCTAGATCCGTTCCTGCTATTTACATTTAGTGCAGTGCGTCCTGCTCACAGTGTTCAGCTAGATCCGTTCCTGCTATTTACATTTAGTGCAGTGCGTCCTGCTCACAGTGTTCAGCTAGATCCGTTCCTGTTATTTACATTTAGTGCAGTGCGTCCTGCTCACAGTGTTCAGCTAGATCCGTTCCTGCTATTTACATTTAGTGCAGTGCATCCTGCTCACAGTGTTCAGCTAGATCCGTTCCTGCTATTTACATTTAGTGCAGTGCGTCCTGCTCACAGTGTTCAGCTAGATCCGTTCCTGCTATTTACATTTAGTGCAGTGCGTCCTGCTCACAGTGTTCAGCTAGATCCGTTCCTGTTATCTTCTAGACTATATTCATTTAGTGCAGTGCGTCCTGCTCACAGTGTTCAGCTAGATCCATTCCTGCTATTTACATTTAGTGCAGTGCGTCCTGCTCACAGTGTTCAGCTAGAGCCGTTCCTGCTATTTACATTTAGTGCAGTGCGTCCTGCTCACAGTGTTCAGCTAGATCCGTTCCTGTTATCTTCTAGACTATTTACATTTAGTGCAGTGCGTCCTGCTCACAGTGTTCAGCTAGATCCGTTCCTGTTATCTTCTAGACTATTTACATTTAGTGCAGTGCGTCCTGCTCACAGTGTTCAGCTAGATCCGTTCCTGTTATCCTCTAGACTATTTACATTTAGTGCAGTGCGTCCTGCTCACAGTGTTCAGCTAGATCCGTTCCTGTTAAATTCCTACTGACAGGCAGGCTTGTCTGGTTACAGTATATAAAGCTACCTGACGAAAATTACAGGTGTTCTATTTGATCCTATTAGTACCACGGTCAGGCAGCTAGACTATTTACATTTAGTACAGTGCGTCCTGCTCACAGTGTTCAGCTAGATCCGTTCCTGTTATCTTCCTACTGACAGGCAGGCTTGTCTGGTTACAGTATATAAAGCTACCTGAAGAAAATTACAGGTGTTCTATTTGATCCTATTAGTACCACGGTCAGGCAGCTAGACTATTTACATTTAGTACAGTGCGTCCTGCTCACAGTGTACAGCTAGATCCGTTCCTGTTATCTTCCTACTGACAGGCAGGCTTGTCTGGTTACAGTATATAAAGCTACCTGAAGAAAATTACAGGTGTTCTATTTGATCCTATTAGTACCACGGTCAGGCAGCTAGACTATTTACATTTAGTACAGTGCGTCCTGCTCACAGTGTTCAGCTAGATCCGTTCCTGTTATCTTCCTACTGACAGGCAGGCTTGTCTGGTTACAGTATATAAAGCTACTTGAAGAAAATTACAGGTGTTCTATCCCAGCTTAGTGCAGCTACAGGCCATTAGTATGTCTGGAAGGCCAAGAAGGAGAGGCAGACAGTCACAAGCCAATAAGAGAGGGCAAGCAGGCTCTGTGTCTAGTGCTGGTCGTGGAGACGGTGCATCCTCATCAGCACGTGGCCATGGGACACGCTTGGCCTTTTTTTCGGCAGCTGGCCGTGTTGAGCCGCAACATGCGGAAGACTTGGTCGAGTGGATGACCAAGCCATCCTCATCCTCCTCATCCTCTCTCACCCATGCCCAGGGTGCTTTGTCTGGCAAAGCAGCGGCCTCTTCCCTCAGCTCAATGTCATCAGTGACTCCTTCCCTAGCTCCACCATGTCCTCATGAGGATTCCCTCGAACTGTTTGACCACAGTGTTGGGTACATGCTCCAGGAGGATGCCCAGCGTTTGGAAGGCTCTGATGACGATACTGAGCTCGATGAAGGCAGTAACATGAGCACGGACAGAGGGGGTGCCCAAGAAGGACAGCAATCTGGCAGTCATGCTCCCCCTGCTGCAGCATACTGCCAGGTTTGCTCCAGTGATGAGGAGGGAGGGGATGATGAGGTCACTGACTCAACGTGGGTGCCTGATAGGAGAGAGGAGGAGGAGGAGGAGGAGGAGGAGGAGGCGGCACATCACCAACGAGGCAGGATGCCCTCCAGGGGCCAGCCTAAGGGCAGCACATTGACTGCATCACACCCCAAAGCTCCACATGTGCAGGGCGCTGCAGTCTCTGCGCGTTATTCAAAAAGTTCTTTGGTGTGGGCCTTTTTTGAGACGAGTGCATCAGATCGCACCGCTGCTATTTGCAACATATGTCTCAAGCGTATCTCGCGTGGCCAAAACATCTCCCGCTTGGGTACCACATGCTTGACCAGACATATGTTGACCTGCCATGCAGTTCGTTGGCAAGCGTATCTAAAAGACCCACACCAAAGAACAAAGAGGATCTCTCCTTGCTCCTCATCAGCTGAGATTTCCAACCCCACTAGACCTTCAGTCCTCTCTGAGACCTGCAGTGAGAGGAATGAAGGTGTAGAATTAGGTGTGTCACAGCCAAGTACTTGTGGGCAATCTGCTTTTGGTACACCGACGTCAGATTGTACCAGGCAAATTTCCCTGCCCCAGCTGCTGCACCACCGAAAGAAGTTTGCTCCCAGCCATCCACATGCCCAGCGGTTGAATGCTAGCTTGGCAAAATTGCTAGCACTTCAACTGCTGCCTTTTCAGTTGGTAGACTCTGCCCCCTTCCGTGAGTTTGTGGAATGTGCGGTTCCTCAGTGGCAGGTACCCAAACGCCACTTTTTCTCACGGAAGGCGATTCCGGCTCTCTACCGGCATGTGGAAGGCAATGTCCATGCCTCGCTGGACAGGGTGGTCAGCGGTAAGGTGCATATTACCGCTGACTCATGGTCCAGCAGGCATGGACAGGGACGTTACCTAAGTTTCACGGCACATTGGGTGACTCTGCTGGCAGCTGGGAAGGATGCAGGACAAGGTGCAGTAGTGTTGGAGGTTGTTCCGCCACCACGCCTCCAAAATGCTGATTGTGACACACCTCTCTCCTCCACCCCCTCCTCTTCTTCTTCCTCCATGGCCTCTTCCTCGGAACCAGCGGTGCTCCGTAGGCGTTCAAGGGGCTACGCAAGTACGCAGGCCAAAAGATGCCATGCGGTGCTTGAGCTGGTGTGCTTGGGGGACAGGAGCCACACTGGGGCAGAGGTTCTGTCAGCTCTGCAGGGGCAGGTTCAGAGGTGGTTGACGCCACGCCAACTTAAGGCAGGAATGGTGGTTTGCGACAATGGCACCAACCTCCTCTCTGCCCTCCGACAGGGACAAATGACCCATGTGCCCTGTTTGGCTCACGTCCTTAACTTGGTGGTGCAGCGGTTCTTGGGCAGGTACCCGGGCTTACAGGATGTCCTGAGGCAGGCCAGGAAAGTCTGTGTGCATTTCCGCCGGTCATATAATGCCAGTGCTCGGCTGACGGACCTCCAAAAGGAGTTTAACCTGCCCAAGAACCGCCTAATCTGTGACATGCCCACCAGGTGGAGCTCAACGTTGGCCATGCTGCAGCGGCTGCACACGCAGCAGAGGGCCATCAATGAGTACCTGTGCGACTATGGCACCAGGACAGGGTCAGGGGAGCTTGGTTTTTTTTCCCCACGCCAGTGGGCCATGATCAGGGATGCATGCACTGTCCTGTCACCATTCGAGGAGGCCACGAGGATGGTGAGCAGTGATAGTGCATGCATCAGTGACACTGTCCCCCTTGTCCACCTGTTGGAGCACACGCTGCGTGGAATAATGGACAGGGCACTTGAGGCAGAACAGAGGCAGGAAGAGGAGGACTTCCTTAGCTCTCAAGGCCCCCTTTATCCAGACAGTGTTCCTGTGTGCCCGCCGATCACACAGGAAGAGGACGAGGAGGAAGAGGAGGAGGAGGAAGATTGTGTCAGTATGGAGGTGGAGCCTGGCACTCAGCATCAGCAGCAGTCTTTAAGGGATCAGTCCCAAGAAACACATGGACTTGTACGTGGCTGGGAGGAGGTGGCTGCGGACCATGTCGTTCTTAGTGACCCAGAGGACTCCGGACCGAATGCCTCAGCAAACCTACGCTGCATGGCCTCCCTGATCCTGCAAAGCCTGCGTAAGGATCCTCGTATTCGTGGTATCAAGGAGAAGGACCAATACTGGCTGGCAACCCTCCTTGATCCACGTTACAAGGGTAAGGTTGCGGACCTTATCTTGCCATCGCAGAGGGAGCAGAGGATGAAACATCTTCGGGAGGCCTTGCAGAAAGGTCTGTGCAACGCGTTCCCAGAGACTGGGAGGTTACAAACTCCTGTTTCTGGACAACGTGTTGCTGAGGCTTCGGTCAGTCAAAGAAGGAGCGGTGGAGAAGGTGGCCGTCTGACCGATGCGTTCAGACAATTTTTTGGTCCGCAGCCCCAAGGTATGATCGGTTCCAGCAACCATTGCCAGCGTCTGTTTTACATGGTGCAGGAATACCTAGGGGCAAGATCAGACTTGGACACCTTTCCCACCGAAAATCCTCTGGGTTACTGGGTCTTGAGGATGGATCACTGGCCAGAGCTTGCACAGTATGCAATTGAGCTACTGGCCTGTCCTGCATCCAGCGTTCTTTCGGAACGCACATTCAGTGCTGCTGGAGGCGTGGTAACCGATCACAGGGTGCGTCTGTCCACCGACTCGGTCGATCGGCTGACCTTCATAAAAATGAATGAGTCTTGGATCACCACCAGCTACCAAGCACCTGATGCTGATGTAACCGAATAATTTTTTTTGAAATCTCAGATCCCTTCAAAGACTGCCTATGCTGATGCTGAGTGACTATCCCTGAGTAATTATCCTCTTCCTCCTCAATCATCACGCTGATAGCTTGTAAGAACATTTTTGGTTCTGGGCGCCACCACCAGTGCCTAAGGCACAATTTTTCAGCCCCTGTTTAACAGGGGCGTGTAATTACAATTTTTGATGTAATACTTTGCAGCAGGGCTCGTTCCTGCATTCCAACTAGAGTGTCTGTGAGGGGTTGCAGTGTTGTGGCACCAGCACCAGTGCCTAAGGCCCAATTTTTCTGCCCCTGTCTAACAGGGGCGTGTAATTACAATTTTTGATGCAATACTTTGCAGCAGGGCTCGTTCCTGCGTTCCAACTAGAGTGTCTGTGAGGGGTTGCAGTGTTGTGGCACCAGCACCAGTGCCTAAGGCCTAATTTTTCAGCTCCTGTTCAACAGGGGCATGTAATTACAATTCTTGATCTAATATTTCACAGCAGGGCCCTGTGAGGGCTTACAGTGTTGTGGCCACAGCAACACCTAAGGCCCAAATTTCTGCTGAGTATATAGGGCAGGACCCTACTTTCAAACATCTAACTTACAAACGACTCCTACTTGCAAACGGAAGGAGACAACAGGAAGTGAGATGAAATCTACCCCTAGGAAGGGAAATTCTCTCCTGTAAGAGTTAATATGGGAAAACAATTTCTCCTTTCCACTGATGCTTTCCAATCCTTGTTCCACAAAAAAACCCAAATTTTCAAAAAACATTTTTCATTGGGACAAAAAAGTGAGGTGAAATCTTCTGAAGAGGAGGAAAGACAGCAAAACAAATGTCACAGGGGTGATAACCCTTCCCTATGTTTTCCAAAAAGCTTAGAAAAGATTTTTTGGCTGGAGCTAAACACGTTAAAAATGTTCAAAATTACAAACAGATTCTACTTAACAACAAACCTACAGTCCCTGTCTTGTTTGCACCGCCTGTATACTGCTGTTCAGAGTATATAGGGCCTGGTGGCCCCACACCTTTCCTTATTTTAATTTGGGTGCGGGGTTCCCCTTAATATCCATACAAGACCCAAAGGGCCTGGTAATGGACTGGGGGGTACCCATGCCGTTTGTCTCACTGATTTTCATCCATATTGCCAGGACCCGACATGACATTAAACCCGCAAGCAGTTTTAAATGAGATTTTTTCCTTTAAAAATGACATTTGGTGCAGGGACTGTTCTAAACATGGGAAACACGCGTCACTTTACAGGCATACTATAGACACCCCCCAGGTACGATATTTAAAGGAATATTTCACTTTTTTTTTTTTACTTTAAGCATCATTAAAATCACTGCTCCCGAAAAAACGGCCGTTTTTAAAAGTTTTTTTTGCATTGATACATGTCCCCTGGGGTAGGACCCGGGTCCCCAAACCCTTTTTAGGACAATACCATGCAAATTAGCCTTTAAAATGAGCACTTTTGATTTCGAACGTTCGAGTCCCATAGACGTCAATGGGGTTCTAACGTTCGTGCGAACTTTCGGTCCGTTCGCGGGTTCTGGTGCGAACTGAACCGGGGGGTGTTCGGCTCATCCCTATTTAAGATGCACGTCCAAGAGTCTTTTAAAAATAATAATACTCCCCGCTGACACCACCAATTGTGGAAGAGAGTTCCACATACTTATCGCCCTGACAGTGAAAAACCTCCTGCGTAGCTTAAAGCGGAGTTCCACACAAAAATGGAACTTCCGCTTTTCGGAACCCTCCCCCCCTCCGGTGTCACATTTGGCACCTTTCAGGGGGGAGGGGGGTGCAGATACCTGTCTAAGACAGGTATTTGCACCCACTTCCGGCATAGACTCCCATGGGAGTCTATGCCTCTTCCTGTCAGTCCGCGCAGTCTCCTGGGAAACACACAGTTCCCAGGAGATAGCGGGGACCAGTTACGATGCGCAGCGCGACTCGCGCATGCGCAGTAGGGAACCGGGAAGTGAAGCCGCAATGCTTCACTTCCTGATTCCCTCATCTAGGATGGCGGCGGCAGCTGCCGAGAACCGAGCGGGTTCTCGGCGTCGCCTGCCGACATCGCTGGACCCTGGGACAGGTAAGTGGCCATGTATTAAAAGTCAGCAGCTGCAGTATTTGTAGCTGCTGGCTTTTAATGTTTTTTTTTTTTGGCGGTTTAGGTGGACCCCCGCTTTAAGGTTAAACCGCTTCTCCTCCAATCTCATTGAGTAGCCCCGTGTCCTCTTGCACTCCCAGAGACTGAATAGCTTATTTCCTAAGCTGGGATCACCATTGAGGTATTTGTAAAGCGCTATCATGTCCCCTCTCAAGCATCTCTTCACCAGCGAAAATACATTTAGATAGATGGACTGGTTTCCCAGACCCTCCAGTCGCTTTATCAGGAGCCAAGGAGTCAAATTATTCTACAGTAGCAAAAAACCAAGCTGGTCTGGTTGGTTCTTTGGCTTAGTTACTGAATTTGTTTGGCCTGTTCCTGGTTTGGTTTGGTCTGTCACTGCAGCAGCTACATCTTAAAAATACCTTCTATACAGAGGCCAAAAGGTTTGTATTGTTGGGTTAAGTATTGCTGAGCAGCAGCTAGGGTTCTCTTTCAGAAGCTAATTGCATAAAGAAGGTGCCATTTTTGATGGAGGATCGGCATGTGGTTGGGAAAAGAGCTTCAGAAAAGTCTTGGTAGGGGCTTTTTCTAATATTAACAGGAGACCTTTACTTTCTTCTCGACCACAAGTGGTAGAGCAAGTTGAGTTCAAGGCATTTTCATGTGAAAAATATGAAAAGCTTTAACACAAACTTTTTTTTTTTTTTTTTATCAATAGTTTTTTATTGTTTTACATCAGATACATATAAATACATATAAGATAAGGTATACATTGTACTTGGTCGTAGGGGATCCCACGTTGCTCAATGAACATAAACATATACGTGAATCTGATAACAGGAAATTCTATGTCGATAAACTATGCATACGATATAGGGTAACACAATTACGAATATAACTGATACCTATATAGCCTTCCCCCAGGAACCCCCAATGGGATCTCTTTGTTACCTGGGGAAATGCCATAACTGGGTATTGTACATCCTATATTCAGAGTATGTAGTATTAAAGTCTAACTTATTGTCGTATCAACACAAACTTTTTTTTTCACATCGCATCTCAAGTTTCATATCTTTTTTTAAGTTTACCAAATTCTTAGTGCAGTAGCAGGCCTGTCAGAATATGTGAGCTTCTGGTTCTTTAGCTGTTGGATAGGCCTAACTATGGTATGGGCTGCACATGATATCAAAGACCCACAACCAGTCAAGTAAGCTGCAAATCAAAGGAAAGCATACAGCTTCAGCCGTTCGGGACACATTTTGATAACTGTGCTTGAGTTTGGCTTGCGAAGCAAAAACACCATAAATAAAGCTGGAATTCTTTACATTGCAATGTTTCCTGCAAACAGCAATAATATGGTAATTCAAATATGATGCAGACTTGAGAAAGTTGTAGAACATCTGGCGTTGGAAATAACATGCTGTTTAGCTATATCTGGCAATGGCAATAGTTTGCTGAGCCATTATTTACTGAAAGTATTATTATAACAAGCTGCATGATAAGGAAACTAGAGTCGGAGTTCTGTAGCTGATGTTAGTAATTAAACTAAGAGCCATATTTGATGCCTTAAATAATATTCAGATTTATATGCATGCCAGTAACAACCTGCTGAGCTGAGCCTGTGAAAATTCTTTAAAAAAATAAGGAAATGCTCAATTCTAGGCCTGGAAGATAAATTAGTAAGTTAGTATATGAAAACAGAAGAACTACTGCAACCAGCTTATAACATTAACCATAATTTACAGTTTATATAAGAAAATATTAATAACAGTACATGCATTCAATGTATAAACAGATATTATCAGCAAAGGGCCAATAGGAGTCCAGGTGGAATTGTGCACATATACTCGGGAATATACATATAATATATTTATAGAGATAACTCCAGATGAATGTTCCAGCAAAGTCCTGTTGCAGGGGCCCCTGAGGATGATTACAAACAGGGTCATGGATAAATCCATGGAAAAAAACAAGCTTTACTTATCACCAGCCCACAGACAACCAAATAACCTGTCTACCAGTATGCATTATAAGCAGGGGTTTAGTCTGCACACATTTGCAAATGCATGTGTAAGCCACAGAGCCTCATCAAGGCACCCCGTTATCTGTGGTACCAAACACTAGCTTATGAGTGTCCCCACAATGGAGGCACATGCATTCTGATGGATAGGTGAGAGCAGGTGGACTGAAGGGGAGCCACCCCTTTTTCAGGGTGCAGGGGCACACTGAACACCCAGCATGTAGTACAATGGCTGCAAAGGTGTCAGTGCGTTGCCTGACCAAAAAACACGACAGTGATACAAAAAGACGCCACTTGCTCACATCTATAGCTGGCTTTCGCAGTAAGCAGCATTGGAGGGCTAACAACAAGTACAAACAGGGCCATGGATAAATCCATGGAAAAAACAATCTTTACTTATCACCAGCCCGCAGACAACCAAATAACCCGTCTAACAGTATGTGTGGCGTCTTTTTATATCACTGTCATGTTTTTTGGTCAGGCAACGCACTGACACCTTTGCAACCATTGTGCTACACGCTGGGTGTTTAGTGTGCCCCTGCACCTTTAAGAAGGGGTTGCTCCCCTTCAATCCACCTGCTCTTACCTATCCATCAGAATGCATATGCCTCCATTGTGGGGACACTCATAAGTTAGTGTTAGGTACCACAGATACCGGGGTGCCTTGACAAGGCTCTGTGGCTTATGCTTAAATTTGCAAATGTGTGCAGACTAAACCCCTGCTTATAACGCATACTGTTAGACAGGTTATTTGGTTGTCTGCGGGCTGGTGGTAAGTTAGGTTCAATAAGTTTTTATTGTATATAAAGTAATTTTCCAAACGGAAGATGAATACATTAACAAGACCAGATGCTCAACATCGGGCAATCTGGTTTAATAGAAAAGAAACATACATAGGCAGATCAGTACAATATTATGCGTTCTGTCCTCATTATGAAAATAATGTAGTATCTCAACAGCTTTCAGAACTTTTGCTATTAGTCTTATTAACAAAAATTCCCGAGACCTGGACGCCCCAACGGGATCATGCTGCGCCCAGATGTCGAAGAACTCAAAATAAACAGACAGATAATTTGAAAGCCAACAGAATATATACCTTGGTATTTTGTCCAGTCTGTTGGAAGTTGTGAGAAAATTGATACTAAAGATATCAGCAGATATTAGCAGAAGCTAATATAGATAGCCCAAAAGGGTAGTATAAGAATAAAGAAAAGTGTTAGAATGACAGGAAGAGGAAAGAAAAGAGGGGGGGGGAGCGGAAGGAAGGCTGGCTGGGTAGGTAAGAGAGGGGGGGAGAGGGGAGAAGGGGGGGAGGAAGGGGGACAGCGAGCCTCATCCCAAGTCGGGACCTATATTGCTAGGTTGTTTGTGTAGAGTTGGTAGGTTCTGTTACTTGACTAGGAGCCTTCGTATCTGTGAGTCTGCGTTTCAACTTATCTGAAGTGGAGTAATGCCTCCAGATACTCCAAATGAAGGAGAATTTTGCGTATTTGTCTATGGCTCTGGCTTGCATTTCCTTCATAAGCATGGTATTGTTTATTTCAATTACCCACTCTAGAAGAGATGGGGGAGTGGTGGATTTCCAATGTCTAGAGATTAATTGCCTGCCGCTACTGAGAAAAAATTTTAATAGGTTGTGTTTTTGTGACTTAATTTTACCAGGTAGTATAGATAGAAGAGCAATGAAAGGAGAGGGAGAGAGTGATTTATCGTAAATTTCGGAATAGGTCTGGAAGATTTGGGTCCAGAACGGACGTATCACGTCGCATTCCCACCAGATGTGACTATACGTACCCTTCGCAGAATTACATCTCCAACAGATGTCGGTGGTTGATGGAAACATGATCCTGAGATTCGTTGGCACTCGATACCATCTGGATAAAACCTTGTAATTTTTTTCCTTGGTGTAGCACGAAATGGCTGATTTGTGGGTAAAGAGAAAGGCCTTACCCCATTCAGCATCAGTTATATCCCTCCCGAGTTCCTCTGACCACGCTTTGGTGTAATTGGGTAAGGTATCATGGGTGTGTTCTATAATCAATTTGTAGATCAATGAAAGAGTGTGACGGGGAGTTTCCGATAGTGTGCATAATTGTTCAAAGCCAGTCAAAGGTCTGTGAATCTGTTTGGAGTCATGTAGTTTTTTGCTGTAGGCTGTCAGATGTAGACGCGTTAACCACGTTACGTTGGATGATGCGATGTTTAATCTCGACGTGAAAGTACCATGTGTGCTGTTGACAAATTGTCGTGCTGTGGGCCAAGTGGCTCTGTTATGATCTTCTATAATTTGAATTGAGCTGCCTTCAGGGAGGGCCGGGTTGTCAAATAGAGGAGTAAGGGGACTTGGTTCAGTGGAAAGTGAGTATTTTTCTTTTCTACGGTACCAGATTAGTAGGGCATCTCTGGTCAGTGGAGACAGGTTAGTAAGAGATTTATGGGTCCGCTCATAACCCCATGGCAAAGCCCGGAGGTCAATTGAAGATAAGTCTTGTTCCACCAAAGTGGAGGCTTTAAGTAGTGGGCGGGGAAACCACTCCAAAATACGGGAAACCACTGTTGCTGTGTAGTAGAGTTCAAAATCTGGAAGGCTTGTCCCACCTTTAGAAATGGGGACACATAAAAGTTTGTGTTTCACTCTGGGGTGGTTTCCCCTCCATACGAATCGTATGGCCCTAGAACGAAGAGTGCGGAAGAAGGCGGCCGGTAAAGCAATTGGGAGGGCTTGAAATAAATACAATCATTTAGGGAGTATGTCCATTTTCAACACGTTCATGCGACCAAACCATGATATTGGCAGGTCCCCTCGGCTTTCAGTGAGGCGTCTGAGTTTCGTGAGAAGTGGACTGTAATTTAGGGCGTATATTTCCGGGGCACGACTTGGAATGGCTGTACCTAGGTATGAAATAGATTTTGTTTGCCACTAGAATGAGAAGTTGGCCTTAAGGGAGGAAAGGGTCGACTGTGTTAAGGATATGTTCAGTGCTTCTGTTTTAGAGATATTCAGCTTATAATTACTGAGATCACCGAACCGGTTGATCTCAGCAAGTATGGATGGTATACTAATATGGGGGTTAGTCACGTAGAGAAGCAAGTCGTCTGCATAAAGTGAAAGTTTACATTGTGAGGACGGGGTCTGTATCCCTCGTATATCAGGGTTTGCTCTAATAGCTTGGGCTAGATGTTCAATTACTAAGGCAAATAGGACAGGGGAGAGGGGTCAGCCTTGTCTCGTGCCATTTGAGATAGTGAGTTTCTCTGATTGGGTTCCATTAACTAAAATTGTGGCTGAGGGCTTAGAATATAGAGACATGATGTTAGCAAGCATTCTAGGTCTTAGTCCTATTTGGGAGAGAGTAGCTTGAAGAAAGGGCCAGCTGTCCCTATCAAAAGCCTTCTCCGCATCACAGGAGAGAAGGCAGGTCGGTATGTGGTTACAATGGGCATATGCCACGAGATGGATGGTTTTGGTGGTATTGTCCCTGGCTTCACGTCCAGGGACAAAACCCACTTGGTCTCTATGTATTAGATTTGGCAAAAGAGGTGAGATACAGTTCGCTAGGATCTTAGCATACAATTTAAGGTCTATATTTAGTAGGGATATCGGCCTATAATTAGAACATAGGGATGTATCCTTGCCTGGTTTTGGGATGACTACTATTTGGGCTTGTAATAAAGTAGGGGAGGGAAATAAGTTCTCATCTATGGCATTGAATGCTTTGGCCATCAGAGGGGATAACAAAGGCGCGAACGTCTTGTAGAAGCGTGAGGAGAACCCATCTGGTCCTGGGCTTTTACCATTCTTTAAGTTTTTTATGACAAATTGGAATTCAGAGTCAGTCAGGGGGGATTCTAAGTCCTCTGCTTCAGAGTCTGGAATTGTTGGGAGTGCAGTTTCCTGAATGTACGAGGACAGTGTTTGATTCGGGGGTCTGTTTGGAGTTTGGGTGACGGTGTCTGGGGCTTGAGGTTGTATAAGGTGTCGTAGTATTGACGGAATTCTTCTACTATGGAAGAGTTATTTATTATTTTGCCTTTATTGGGAGAGTTAATACAGGGAATAGACTTCCGGGCCTGTTTGGGTTGAAGAGTCTGTGCGAGATGTCTGCCACACTGGTTTGCTTGTGAGTAATGGGCAAATCGCCCTTTATCTCTCTCTACCAGTGAGCGTTGTGCGAAGATTTGCAGGAGGTCTCTCCTAGCATTAGTAAGTTCTAGTTATGGTCCTCCTCTAAGGTGGCTATTAAGGACAGAAGGCGTGCGATGTCTGCTGTTCATGCACGTTTTAGTCTGGAGCCGTGTTGGATAAGTTTACCCCTAATGACACATTTGAGGGCTTCCCATTTCATAAGTGGGTTGGTGTCGTCACGGGCATGGTCTGCAACAAAATTTTGATGGTTTGTGTGATGTCCTGGGTGCATACCAAGTCCGAAAGCAGATTGTCATTTAATCTGCATGTGGCTCTCTTTTTTTGTGTGGGTATGCTTCCCAAGCTCATATGTATGGGAGCGTGATCAGACCACAAAGTGAGGCCTATCGAAGCGGTGGGGGAGAAATCTAGTAAGGGTTGGGAGATGAAAATGTAGTCTAATCTACTGTAGTTGGAGTGTGCTGGGGAGTAGTATGTGAAATCTTTAGTGGTGGGGTGTAGCATCCTCCAGACGTCCACTAGTGATAAATCTGAAAGGAGTGTACGTATTTTGGTCAGGGAAGCCGGGGAGATTGAGGACTTACCCATTGAGGTATCAAGGCGTGGTATCAAGGCGGCATTGAGGTCTCCTCCCAGGATCATGTTGACCGTGCTAAATCTTTTCAGGCGAGTAGACACCATGGAGAGGAATTGCAGTTGATCCTGGTTTGGAGAGTAAACATTGATTATAGTATAGATCATGTTCATATATGAAAGTTTTAAAAAAACATATCTCTCTAGTGGATCAATAAGAGTGTCTAGCACATCCGGTGTGAATGAAACATGGAATGCAATTGAAACCCCTTTAGATTTCGCTGAGGGGTTTGTGCTGTGGAACCAAGTGGGATATTGCCTATGGAGCAGATGCGGAATCGTGTCAGACCTAAAATGAGCCTCCTGAAGGAGTAGAATTTGGGTACGGTTTTTGTGAAAATGGTATAATATTTGCCTCCTTTTCTCTGGGGTGTTAAAACCCCTGCAGTTTAAAGAGGAGACTTTCAGGGGAGTTTGCACTGCCATGGGGAAGAGGATTTGGTATTTAGATATAATAAAACATGGGAGAGGCTCGCTGTCTCCAGGGGGGTGGGGGAAGGGTAACAAGAGGTATTAGAGTAACCTTCTTTAGTGTTGAGTTGTAAGATAAGTATAGGTGGAGAGATAGAGAGAAAAACAGATAGAAAACAGAGGAAGAAAAACCTTGGCCTCTGAGGCCGCATAAGGAACATTTTGTTCTAAAGTTCAGCTAATGCAGCTACGGGCGCTGAAAAACCCTATGTGGGGGGTAGTGGTCAGTCCACAGAGGGGCCCGCACACACCGGGCTACTAATAAGAAAAAAGGAAAAAACTTAAATACTTCTATAACTTTAGCAACTCAGGACCCCGCAGAGTCGCATGCGCATCGCTAAACTATAATAAATTGTCCAGCCAGACAAAACCTATGGGTGAGGTCCAATAATCTGACTGCCTGCAGGGTCAACAATGTATAAATAACAGTGCAACATAAAGAAATGAGGGACGGGGTGAGGAGGAGAGGGTCTGGGGGGGGACCCAGAGTGAGGTAGGGAATCACAGCATTAGTTAGGGATCTCCATTAACTGAAAAAGGACCATGCTGCTAAGATCTCAAAACAAAACCTGTATATGAGAAGAACAAAATAAAAAAAAAACAGAACATAATGTCCCAACGATACTGTAACTATAGAACCAGGGCCACTTCATCGGCGTGGTGCCTGTGAAGGAAAGAAATGGTTAATCAGATGGTCTGCGGCGGGGGTTCATCCATCTGTTGTTTTGGGGAAATCAGACTTTGAGCGTTTGTTCTTCCTAGATTGTTTTTGCCAGCTCGATGCGATCGGAAATCCAGGAGTCGCTGCATGGATTGGCCAATCCGGGATGTGGATCTGGGGGAGTTCGAAAGTCCCGAGGAACTTTGGGAGGTCACCCAGAGTGCGAAATGTAGCCGACTGTCCTTCATGGGATGCAAAGAGGTTAAATGGGAAACCCCAACGGTATTTAATATGCTTTTCCTGAAGAGCTCCTGTGAGGGGTTTCAGTGCACGTCGCATATCCAGGGTCAGCTTGGAGATGTCTGGTAATAAAGTCACAGCAGCATCATTAAAGTATATGGCGTCTTGGGTGCGAGCTGCACGCATAATAGCATCTTTAATCGCATAAAAGTGGATTCTGCAGATCACGTCTCTGGGGTGTTCAAGGTTTGGGTTTTTAGGGCCGAGGGCTCTGTGTACACGATCAAGTTCTATGGGAGATTCTTTATCTTTTTGGAGCAGGTCATTGAATATGGCTATGACTGCAGGGGCCAGGTCTTTATTTTCCACAGATTCTGGAAGGCCGCGTATACGTATATTGTTACGTCTGGCTCGGTTTTCTTGGTCATCCTGGTGATACATCAGTTGCTGTATCTGTAATGTGTGCTCCTGCAAGATGATTTCATGTGACTGTAGTGTAGAGACAGTCTCTTCTACAGTTTGTTCCACATCTTCTAGCCTCCTTGCGCAGTTCAGAGATCTCCTGTTTGTAAGAGCGTTCAAGTCTCTGTACACATGCCTCAAAATCATGTCTGGTGGGGAGAGCTTTGATGTAAGCTTCCATGTCCCATCCACTAAAAGACCGGTGCGATGTTGGGGAATGACATGCAGAGCGCACAGGTTCATTCTCTGAGTCTGGAGGGGATCTAGCACGCTGCCTGGTTGTCATATGTGGTGTGGAGCGCTGTGATGTAGCTCCTTGTGAGGCCGCATGTGTGCCTGAGGAGCGGGTCGGCGCCATCTTGGATTTGGGGGGGCCGTGCTGATTTTGTCCCAAATGTATAAAAAAGCGGTCGATATCCCCCTCGGTTTGTGTGTCAGGGGTATGGCATCCTTCTCCCCCACCTCTCTTCCCAATTACAGACCTGTCTGCAGAGTTATGGAGTCGCTGAGAGCCTCTGTTAGTCCGGTGTGTGCGGGAGCTCCTGAGAAGCACGTCTTACTCGTCCATGAGCTAGGCCACATCCCCCCGGTGGTAAGTTAAGCTTGGTTTTTTCCATGGATTTATCCATGGCCCTGTTTGTACTTGTTGTTAACCCTCCAATGCCTCTTACTGCGATAGCCAGCTATAGATGTGAGCAAGTGGCATCTTTTTGTATCGATGAGGATGATGCAGCATCTGTCTTTGTGTCGAAGAACTGAACACAATATCTGTGGTGATGGGGAAACTCTTCAGCCGTTACCCAACTAGTCTGGAATACAGTCCTAGTTATCTGATACTGTGCAGGTGAGATAGTAATAAGACAGAGATACTCTGTCATGAGGATTCAGCAATACACTTAAAGCTCAACTCCATCTTTTGACATACTTTACATAGTTTGGCCCAAACTAACTATGTCCCTCAATAACATGTGAGGCCACTCGATGTGCTGTATAAACTACAGTATATGTAGCTGCGGATATATATAGCATACCGAACTGTGTTCCGGGTTCGAGTCGAGACTTCCAGTCTCATATCCAGAACACAGTAGAGTCTACCACAGCGGCAATGTATTCTATCAATTAATACAAAGCTTCCTCTGATTGGCTGTCAGAGAGGTGGGCTGATGATGTCACAACCTCTGACTCAGCCAATCAGAGGATGCTTTGTATTCATTGACAGAATACATTGCTTTATCTGAATGGCTGAGCACCTCTGTGATAGACTCTACTGTGTTCCAGGTATGAGACTGGAAGTCTCGTTGGCTTGAACCTGGAAAACAGTGTGATTTGTTGTATGTAGCCGCAGCTACATACAGTTTATCCTGCACATCTAGCAGACTCACAGATTAGTGAGGTAAAGTATGCAAAACATGGTGTTGAGCTTTAAGAAGCTATGCATACCTTCCAACTTTCTGAGATGGGAAAGAGGGACACCTACTAGCAAAATGATTTAAGCACAGGACACACCTCCTACCATGCCCCATTACAAGGCTAATTAAAGGAGTTGTAAACCTTCATGTTTTTTCACCTTAATGCATCCTATGCATTAAGGTGAAAAAAGGGACAAATGAGGAGAGGGGCTTTGTTCCAAAGGAAATTATGAGCTATGGGCAGCTGCAGGTAAACTATTAGAACATAGAAATACTTGCATAATCGTCTCTGATCTTGTATTAGTAGCATGGATGGGACATAGAACTGAGACCTTCTCTCACTCCACTTCCTCCTTCCAGGATCTTTTCCCAATGACCCCACAGTCAGGAAGTGACATACATAATTTTACATTACAGCTTCATACTAGCAGCTGAAAGTCGAGGGCAGCAGATCTATACATAAGTAACTTAAAATAGCGCTTAGTGCAATTCAGAGACCAAAATGTGCAAAAATAGTGGTAATGAGCAAATAAACAAATGTATAATGCCGCGTACACACGGTCGGACTTTTCGTCTACAAAAGTCCAACGGACGCTGACGGACTAAAGCTGGCTGGTAATCCGATCGTGTGTGGGCTTCTCCGGACTTTCAACGGACTTTTTTAGCCTCAAATCCGACGGACTTTAGATTTGAAGCATGCTTCAAATCTTTACGTCGTAACTACGACGGACCCCGAAGTCCGCTCGTCTGTATGCTAGTCCGACGGACAAAAAAACGACGCATGCTCATAAGCAAAAACTAAACGGAAGCACTCGGTCTAGTAAAACTAGTGTTCGTATTGTAGGTAGCACATTCATCACGCTGCAAAATCTGTGATCGTTGAATGCAGCGCATTTTATTTCTTCTTTACGAAGGCTCTATAAAGAACGAAGGTGTTTTGCTGTTCATAATCAGAGTTCTCCCAAACTGATTTCTGGATTCTTTTTCTCTTTGATCTCATGAATGATATAGTATGCATTTTAAAAACAATGTTTCCATACTAATAATACTTTTTCCCCTTTTTTTTTTTTAGGTTTGTAAAGTTACCACAAAGAACCCATTATTCTGTTTTTTTTTTTTATAGTGATTATTTTTTAGTTTTTAGATAAAGTTAACCCAAAGCACCGTTTTTGGTTACGTAAATTTTTTGATTTTCAAGACTTACCACTTGAACATTATTAACATTAGTAATGTATTTTTGGTGTGTTTTTTTTCAAACTCAATGAGATTGTTGTCCCTTGTTAATTTAACATTGTGTGTAAAATCAATGATTTCAAAGAAAAAACATAAAGTCTTTTGCTAAACTCAAAAAATGATCCATTTATTCATGGTCAAAATAAAATAAAGAGGAAGTCAACGCTGGAAAAAGTCGGTGTACCAGAAAAT
>NC_133326.1:31893864-31895419 GCF_042186555.1 Aquarana catesbeiana
ACAAAAAAATAAGCCTGTTTGTGAAAATCAAAAAGCCAAAAATATTTTTTTGTGGATTAGGTATAAATATTTAGATATAATTATATTTTGCTACATTATTAAGATATCATTCTATTTTTGTCTATGAACATTTATACTAAATGCAGAACTGAATGCATAACAACCATTAATAAAAACATCTCCTTATAGGAATTAAATAAATGTGTGGTTTGTTATTTCAAGGCTCAGTATCATTTTAGTTATAATTGTAAAAAAGTTGTTTACAGTGGCAATGGAGCTTATTTAGACATTTAAAATTACAATACAGTTGGCACTACAACTGCTCGACCATAACCTAGGAGACAGCCCAAAAGAAAGGCAAGCAATAAATATAATGCAAGATTTCATCAATAATTTTTTTATTGTCAAAAATTATATATCCTGGCCCATTGCAATGGCCCCCCTACCCATAAAATAATTAACATATTGCTGTCTAACTTGACGGGCACTTTGGGGGGCCAAGCCAGTACGGACAGTATCCAGGCCTGTAAGGTTGGCTTCTATTTGTCCGGCCTCAGGCCCAACTGTGCCTATATAATTTGGAGAATGCTTATTTAAAAAGTTGTGCAGAATGCAGCACGATAAAACGATAAAATTAAGTTTGTATTCCGCCAAATTAATGGCTGTTTGAAACAGGCGAACCGGCTGGCCAGAATTCCAAACGCATTCTCAACCACTCTTCTAGCTCTGGCCAGCCGGTAATTAAAAACCTCCTCTCCGGGGTGAGGGTTCTTTGGGGGAATGGCCTCATGAGGTGCTTGCTGAGAGCGAAGGCTTCATCGGCAATGAAGACAAAGGGGAGTCCTTCCACGTTATCCTCATCAGGTGGCAATCCCAGGCCACCACTCTGGAGACGCTGGCAGAACTCCGTCTGGGCAAATACTCCTCCATCCGACATCCGGCCATTCTTCCCACGTCCACATATAAAAAATCATAGTGTGCCGACACCACCGCCATTAAAACAATACTGTGAACCCCTATAATTAAAATAATATGACCCCGAATGGGGTGTGGCACAATGTGGACATGTTTCCCATCTATAGCCCCTCCACAATTGGAAAGTCCAACGGCTGGCAAAATGGGATGCCACAGTCTGCCATTCCTGTGGCGTTGAAGGAACTGGGAAATCAAACAAGAAAACCAAAATCAATTAATTTTGAAGCTAACATTGCAAGAAAATTAGACAATTAAAAACATTATTCCCCAGCATCAGTATAACATTCAATAATTTTAATTGTTCTGGAATAACTAATATGGAAGGCACACTTATCAGATTGCTCACCCCCTCTGATGGAACATTGATTACATTTTAGGGGGTTGTGAAATCCCTAAAAAAATTACTTTTAGGACACGCAGGAATTTAGGGACTAAAAAGGCTACAAGACTGCAGTTGTCGCACTCTGCAGGTGCAGTTGCTAACCAGCTTACAGTAAATGAGGTAATGTAAAAAGGCATTCATGTTGCAAGGAGTACACAATCACATGCAAGGGCAATTAATGAAAACACTTTGAGGCTT